>NC_056732.1:427856405-427983905 GCF_019279795.1 Protopterus annectens | reverse complement strand
TGTGCATGCACATGCATGTGTATGTCTGCTCTGAAGATGCCAATATCTGTAATAGCACTGACTGGTGGCAGAAGCAGAATATAAAGCATGAAACAGCAAAAAAAAAATGAAAGGACCACTTGTGATTTGGTGACTAGTATATTTTGCATCTTGTCTTTGCTCATTCATCCTTCAGATATCAAGTAGCACTGAAGAGTAAGATTTGTATCCACATAACATTGCCCCACTGTGCCGACAAATGTAATGGCTGTCATTCCCATATGATATGCTTCACTTCATTATTAACGTCATCCAAAAAATACTTTCCTTTGAGATTAGTTTATTTTGCAAATCACTGCTATTCTGGAACACTGAAGGACAACACAGAAACATAGTCAGACTGCATAGTACTTTGCTTTGCATCAGTTAAAATAAGATTCCTTAAAGATTTTTTACAAGCTTACTTCAATACCTGACTTCAGTTTCTCAAGACAACTCACTCAAGCTTTATTTACAATATTATACTGCTAGTCCCTCACATTCCATGCAATGGTACTATAAATTACGATAGTTTAAATCTAGACAGGAAATGGAATTTTAGGTAACTAAAGATGTCCTTACATTCACCGCTGCAGTATTCATCACATATGGGATTCCCTGCCATTGAATCCTGATGTCCAGCCAGTCTACTAAAGCCTACCATTGCTTTAAGTACATCGAATGTCACCCATATGCTCCTTGCATAGCATAGGGCGTAAAAGTAACGTTCAGATGTATCATCCTCAGAACTTCTTTGCTACAATTTGAACACGGTTTCTACCTGGCCATCTGTTTGCCTACATCTGTTTTCTGCCATGTTTACTACATTTTTGTATTCCAGTGATTACTCCTATTTTCTAAAGTCCTTACCATTGCAGATAAGTACCCAGGTTTTGTTCATTTTGCTGAATTTTTTTGTACTGTTTGGGGTTAATGTGATCCAGGAAGGGTAAATGCCAGTGTGGGAGACAGATTCTCATAAAAACTACCATGTTAAGTGCCTTTTTTGCCTAGGAGCTTCTCACAACCATACGTCTTGTTCAGTGTGTCAGGTGTCCTTCCCGAAAACCCTTCATAGTAGGCTTTCTTGCCTTTCATTGTTTCTTGAGAACCAGTGTTTTAAGCTTCTTGCTAAAGATACAATGGAAGGAACTTCCTGCCCTGAAGGTCAACCATCAGGGAAAAAGAAGGTGAAAAAGGTAAGACCAGAATCTTTCACTGTCCAGACTCTGCAGGGCGTGTCTCCTGAGGTTGTTACAAACCCAGAGGCTCACCTGGCTGTGTTGTTGGATTTCTCTGCCAAGACCAGGTTGGAGGCTGCCGAGGATCTGGCAGGCGGCATGCCCCACAAGGCTTTGCACTTGTCTGTATCGAACGTTCAGGGAGAACCACAGTTGATTGTTTCCAAGGGGTCATGGGGGCTTCTGCAGTTTCTTCTTAGGGAAGAAGTTCCTACTACAGTTGTCGATTGCTGTCCTGAGTAAAAGCCTTCTCAGTTTTCTAAGGTGTACGTTTCCTTAAAAAAAAGCAACATAAAATTAAACATGTTTCTTCTGCTCCTAGGGATCCACAGAGTGAGTGGCAGGCCTTTACTCAGTGGTTATTCAATACACTTACATACATTATTTAAATTAAGGCCTCCTCAAGGGTTTCAGTTCTTGCTCCTCCTTGGCCCTTTTCTCTTCTTAAAAAAAAAAGCCACAGAACTGAGTTTTTCTGAGGAAGAGCTGGATTCTGATTTAGAATCCCTTACTTATTCTACTCAGATTCCTTCTTCTTTGGACTATGGGTCAGAGGAGTTGGAATCTAATAGTTCTGATACTTCTGAGGAAATTTCTTTTAAGGACACAATCTTTAGGGTGATGGAATGTTTTAAATGAGCTTGTGCCCAGGTCTCTGATATCCATAAGAGGGTACTATGAGTTACTGCAGATGGAATCTCAAACCTGTAGCCATTCCTCCTGTTTTGGCTGCTTTACTGGATGTTTTTTCCAGTGGGTCTAAAGCATCTGATTCTCTGCCCCCTGCTCCCAAGAATCACAATAGGTTTTCTAGGGTGCTTCAGGATTGTTCCATCTGTGGTGTCTGTAGCCTCTGATAAGCCACCTAAAATGCTTCTGTAATCCACAGGGTTCCATCCTGGGACCTCTCCTGTTTAGTATCTACTTCTCTGAAGTACAGGCTAACACAGAAGACATCTGGCTAAAGAAGTTCGCAGATGAATACAAACTAGCAGCCACAGTCAAGTCCCCAAATGATGTGGACATCCTACGGAAGGGCCTCACTGAGACAGATGCCTGGTGTCAGAGCCATGGCCTCAAGCTCAGTGCCAAAAAGTGCAGTGTCATTCCCTTTGGTAAAAACTCTGTACCCATGAACTACCACATAGGCAGCAATCTACTTAACACCAAATGCATGATAAGAGACCCTGGGACCCAGGTGGACAGTAGTCTCTCCTTTGATAGTCACATCACCACAGTAGTCAGGAAGTCCTTCTGCATGGCACACCTCATCATAAAAGGGTTCTCATCCAGGAAAAAACAGGTAATTGTTCCCCTCCTCTCGACACTCATTAGACCCATTATAGAGTACAATGCCCCTTTCGGAATGTACCTCACAAGACATCTGCAACAGCTGGAAAGGCCACAGAAGTACCTCACAAAGAGGATTACTGGCCTTAAACAAATACCCTACACTGACCGCCTCAAAAAACTCCAGCTTTACTCCATAGCATATCACCTACTCCGAGGTGATCTCTGCCTAACATATAAAACTATGTCAAACCCAGAGCTGTTGGACATGCTACACCTAAAGAAATCCCAATCCCTCGAAGCTACACGCTCTAGGGACCTAAACCTTTTCACCACAATAAACAGGACATGCTGGAGGGATAGATTCCTGTCCCATAAACTTCCCATACTCTGGAACAGGCTAACCATCTATGTCAGGCAAAGTTCTTCATTAGTACTCTTCAAGAAAAATCTTGATGAGTGGATGGGAAATAAGAAATACACCCCTGGGATCACTTCTATGTCTCTGTTCGACAGTGGCACAGGAAAATAACTTTGTTGGGTGGCTAGGCTTACGTAGGCCCTTGAGTCGATAGCCTAGTACCTACCTATGAACCTATAAATTACTGCCTTCTGACAAGGATAGCAGAACCATGGACAGGTTGGGTAAGAATATTTATACTTGTGCTACCCTAGCTTTTAGGGCAAATAATTATCAGACCCATATGTCTAGGTATGTGTTGACTGTTATTTCTCAGGCTTATCAGCTTTTTTCTGATCTTCCAGACTCTGAGAGTAAATCTTCTGCTCTTTCCTTGCTAGGGACTTCCTCTCAAGTAGTTTGTCATTCTATCAAATTTAGTTATGATGCAGTGGATGCCTCTTCTAGGGCTGCTTCTTTAGGTTCATTAATGAGGAGGATTCTTGGCTTAGGCTTCAACATTTGCCTGATGATATTAAGGCTACGTTGATGGTGCTTCTCTGGATAACAGACTTTTGTTGGGGAAGCAGCTGCTGGTTTAAATCTGTTCAGGACAAGCTGAAGGCCTTCCAGGAATTTAAACGTGTTTGTTTCTCCTGTGCCTAAATTTCAGAGAAACTACCCATCTAAGCTAGCTTTGTTTGTGGGCAATCTCGCCCTCCTGCTAATGGTAAAAAGGGTAGTAAATGGGCTCCTACTGCTAAGGCCATTCAGATTGCAGGGATTCTAAAGCCTTCCTTTCCTGACAAACCAGATGCTATCTGACTATCCACCTGTTCCCGGCCATATTTCTCTTTCTCTTCACGTTTCTATTTCTTTTCCTATTTGGCTTTGAATCACTCAGGATTCTTGGGTTCTGTAAATCTTTCATCAAGGGTATTTCATGGCGTGGATGTCCCATTCTCTTTTTATGGACATTCCTCAGCCTCCCTGAGAACAACTTCCTTTTTTCACAGAGTTTTTTTGAGATCTCTTGTCTCTGGGTATGATTTAAGAGGTTCCTTTGTCCCAAAGAGGAGGAATTTATTCAATAATGTTTCTAGTGCCCATAAAAGAGGGTACTTGGAGACCATTTCTAGACCTCTCTCATCCAAAGACTTTTCTGAAGGTGCCTTTCAGATGGTTGTCCATTCAGACTGTTTTCTCTCTTGCTCCCTCAGGCCTTTCTCATGTCTCTGGCTTTCAAGGAGGCTTATCTCCATATTCCAATCCATCTTCTTTTCAGGAAGTTTTTGCATTCCTCTGTTGCTTCCTGACATTTTCAGTTCTGTGCTTTGCCCTTTGGCCTTTCTACTGCCCCAAGGGTGTTCACCAAATGCTTCACTCACGTGATTGCTTTTTGCAGGCTTCAAAGGATCCAAATATTTCCGTACTTGGATGACCTGCTGATTCAGGCATCCTCTCTGATGATCCTTTTGCAAAATCTTCATTTTCCCATTTCTATTCTTCAGAGCCTGGGGTTCATGATAAACTTCAAAAAGTCTTCCCTGACTCCTTCTCAGGATCATGTCTTACTGGGTTGGAGGATTCAGATGGTGCCAATGCTGGCATCCCTGCCTCCTCCAAAGGTCTTAACTCTTATTTCTTACTTTCAAACTCTTCTACCCCTGGCCTCTGTTACAGCCAGGGAGTTCGTGAGGGCTCTGGGTTTTATGGCTTCTGCCATTCTGATGCTTCCTCTGGCCAAACTCCACATGAGGAAGTTCCATTGGTTTTTGAAGTCGGTGTGGCTTCAACATGCACATCCCCTAGACTTTACAGTTCCTCCTCTTTCTTGTCTCAAGAAGGAACTTCTCTGGTGGATTCAGCAGTTGTCTCTGAATCCAGGGCTGCCTTTTCATGCCCCTCTTCTCTCTTGGTGGATTCAGCAGTTGTCTCTGAATCCAGGGCTGCCTTTTCATGCCCCTCTTCTCTCTTGGTGGATTCAGCAGTTGTCTCTGAATCCAGGACTGCCTTTTCATGCCCCTCTTCTCTCTTGGTGGATTCAGCAGTTGTCTCTGAATCCAGGGCTGCCTTTTCATGCCCCTCTTCTCTCTTGGTGGATTCAGCAGTTGTCTCTGAATCCAGGGCTGCCTTTTTATGCTCCTCTTCTCTCTTGGTGGATTCAGCAGTTGTCTCTGAATACAGGGCTGCCTTTTCATGCCCCTCTTCTCTCTTGGTGGATTCAGCAGTTGTGTCTGAATCCAGGGCTACCTTTTCATGCCCCTCTTCTCTCTTGGTGGATTCAGCAGTTGTCTCTGAATCCAGGACTCCCTTTTCATGCCCTTCTTCTCTCTCAGGATCTGTTTGCTGGCACTTCAGAAGTGGGACGGTGAGCAGCCTTTGGCTCCCTGAAGGTATAGGGAGTGTTGTCACCTCGTCAGCAGAAGGAGACCATCAACGTCAAAGAGATGAGAGCTCTTACTCTGACTCTTCAGGTCTTTCATCCTCTTTTCTCTCCAGGGCCTCTCAAGGTATTCATAGACAATACCACAGTTATGTGGTGTATCAACAAACGGGGGGAACAAACTCTTACCTTCTTTGCTGGCTAGAACTTCTGGTATGGGATCTGGCTGTCAATTATCAAGTGAGTCTTCAGGCAGTTTATACCCCTTCAGATAAGAATATTGTGGCAGAAACTCTGAACAGGCCCTTCACTCAATCCCACGAATGGGATGCTTCACAGGGATGTGTGTTGTTCACCAGTTGGGTACTCTTCAAGGAGAACTTTTTGCCTCCCCTCTAAACAATCAACTTCCTCTGTTTTGTGCCAGGGTCCCAGGTCCTCTGGTGTGGAAGTTAGACGCCTTCTCATTTTCTTGGAAGGGGATATTTCTTTTAGCATTCCCTTCCCTTTCTGTCATTCAAATGCCCTTTTCAAGATTCAACAGGATGCTCCCAGAATCACAGTGATGACTCCCTTTTGGTCGCAATATCACTGGTTCCATCTATGTTTGCATATAGCCAAGGGAAATCATCACAAGGTACCTCACAGGGTGGATTTACTCACATAAGACAAGGGCTTTCATCCATCCCCACCTGTCCACACTTCAACTGACACTGTGGGTGGTAGGGTTTTGATTCCTCATAGGCACCTTTTTTATTACTGAGGACATGCTGCAAGTCCTGCAGGAGGTCAGGAATCCTACTACTAGGAAATCCTACTTATCTAAATGGAAGATATTTTCTATTTGTTGTCTGTCTCGTAACCTGGACCCACTTACTATGGATGTTACTTTGGTTCTCTCTTATTGGTGTGAGTTGCTCAATGCTGGTTTGGCCTATTCTTCTATTAAGGCCTACATATCAGCTCTTTCTTCTTGTCTGCCTTTAACTCCTCCATTAGCTTCTAGATTTGAGGCTAAGTAATTCCTTAAAGGCATCCTTATTAGACCTCCCAGGACACCAATTCCTTTTCCCTGGTATCTTAATTTTGTTCTGGAGAAATTGACTCATGTTCCTTTTGAACCTGCTGTTTTACCTTCCTTGCAACATTGCTCTTAAAAGACATTTCTTTTGTTAGCACTTACTTCTGCCAGATGGATTGAGTTACAAGCCCTTATGGCTTGTGACTTGTCAGGCTTTTTTGATATTCCACAAGGGCAGTGTGTCCTTGCATACTAATCCTCCTATTATGTCTAAGGTGGTTAATGAGTTGAGGGTAGGAGGGTGGCCGAATGGTTAAGGTATTTACCTTATAAACACAAGGTGCAGGGTTTGAGCCTCACAGGGGATAATTGGCTAAGCTTAAAATGGCTCAGAAGGGCAGTTAGCTTAGTATTAGCCTATGAACCTATACAATTACTCAGTCTATTCATTGGCCTATTTTTCCCCTCTTCACAGTCTGACAGTGAGAGGGTGCTGCATACTTTGGACATGCATAGACAGCTCAGATTTCATTTGGATAAAACTAAATCTGTCAGAGAATCTGATCAGTTGTTTGTTTCATTTCATCCTAGGTCTTTATGATTAGCTGTTTCCAAGCAAACTATGTATACCTTGATTGCAAAGGCTGTTTCACTTATCATGGCAACAGCCTTCCTTCTTCTGTAAAGGCTTGTTCTACTAGAGCTGTGGCTTCTTCTGGTGGTTTTCTCAAGAGCTCAGACACTAATTCTATTCTTGAAGCTGCTACCTGGACTTCTGTGCATACTTTTACCAAACATTGCCAGCTGGATGGAATCTCCAGAGCTAGAGCTGGTTTTGCTAATACATTATTCATGGCTTCTTAAAGGGCTCTACTGCTGCTTCCTCCTCCCAAGTTTCTTCTTGAGCTTTGGCACTCTCCCATATGTATTGAATATTACACTGGTGAATGTAAGGACATAGTAGAGTCATGGAAAATCTTACCATAACAGTAGATGTCCTTGCCTTCACTGCTGTACTGTTCTGTCCATCCCTCCACCCCCTAGTCTTGTTCTTTCCTGGATGTGCAGGTTCTCTTTGGTTTTCCTTGGACTGGTGTTGCTACTGGGGCAATCATTTCTGAGGATGGTACAGCTGAACATCACCTTTATGGTCTACATTACGTAATGTATGGGTGATGTTCAACTTACCTTAAAGCAATGATAGGCTTTGCTAGACTGGCTGGATGTCAGGCTTCCAAAGCAGGGAATCCCATATGTGATGAATACTGCAGTGGTGAAGGCAGGGACATCTACTGTTCTGATAAAATTTTACACAACCGTACTATATCACAGTAAATTTCATAAAGACATAGTGTGTTACCCAGTGCTAAATAATAGGAAAAACTGCTTTTTTTATTTCTTTTTCAAATAATGGCAAATTAATGTAATTAAAAATAAAATAGGAAAGCATCTCCAAAAAGGTTAAAAATGTGTAGTGAACTGAATAACTTAAAACTTCTTCATTTTTTTTGGTAGACTTAGAGATGCCTTTTTCCCCCTGTCGATATACGTTTGTAATTAGTTATAACAGTGCCAAAGAGTCATATCAACTGACTCTTCAGGTGACTCCCAGTTGCATGCATTCTACAGAGTCATATCGACTGACTCTTCAGGTGACTCTCAGGTGCATGTATTCTACAGAGTCATATCAAGTGACTCTTCAGGAGACTCTCAGGGCATGTATTCTACAGTCATATCGAATGACTTTTCAGGTGACTCCTATGTGCATGCATTCTACAGAGTCATAGCGAATGACTCTTCAGGTGACTCTCAGGTGCATGCATTCTACAGAGTTGTATCAACTGACTCTTCGGGTCACTCCCAGGTACATGTATTCTACAGAGTCATATCGACTGACTCTTCAGGTGACTCCTATGGGCATGCATTCTACAGAGTCATAGCGACTGACTCTTCAGGTGACTCTCAGGTGTATGTATTCTACAGAGTCATATCGACTGACTCTTCAGGTGACTCCTATGGGCATGCATTCTACAGAGTCATATCGACTGACTCTTCAGGTCACTCTCAGGTGCATGTATTCTACAGAGTCATATCGACTGACTCTTCAGGTGACTCTCAGGGCATGTATTCTACAGTCATATCGAATGACTTTTCAGGTGACTCCTATGTGCATGCATTCTACAGAGTCATAGCGAATTACTCTTCAGGTGACTCTCAAGTGCATGCATTCTACAGAGTTGTATCAACTGACTCTTCGGGTCACTCCCAGGTACATGTATTCTACAGAGTCATATCGACTGACTCTTCAGGTGACTCCTATGGGCATGCATTCTACAGAGTCATAGCGACTGACTCTTCAGGTGACTCTCAGGTGCATGCATTCTACAGAGTTGTATCAACTGACTCTTCGGGTCACTCCCAGGTACATGTATTCTACAGAGTCATATCGACTGACTCTTCAGGTGACTCCTATGGGCATGCATTCTACAGAGTCATAGCGAATGACTCCTCAGGTGACTCTCAGGTGTATGTATTCTACAGAGTCATATCGACTGACTCTTCAGGTGACTCCTATGGGCATGCATTCTACAGAGTCATATCGACTGACTCTTCAGGTGACTCCTATGGGCATACATTCTACAGAGTCATATCGACTGACTCTTCAGGTGACTCCTATGGGCATGCATTCTACAGAGTCATAGTGACTGACTCTTCAGATGACTCCCAGGTGCATGCATTCTACAGAGTCATATAAACTGACTCTTTGGGTCACTCCCAGGTACATGTATTCTACAGAGTCATATCGACTGACTCTTCAGGTGACTCCTATGGGCATGCATTCTACAGAGTCATAGCGACTGACTCTTCAGGTGACTCTCAGGTGTATGTATTCTACAGAGTCATATCGACTGACTCTTCAGTTGACTCCTATGGGCATGCATTCTACAGAGTCATATCGACTGACTCTTCAGGTGACTCTCAGGTGCACGTATTCTACAGAGTCATATCGATTGACTCTTCAGGTGACTCCTATGGGCATGCATTCTACAGAGTCATAGCTAATGACTCTTCAGGTGACTCTCAGATGCATGCATTCTACAGAGTTGTATCAACTGACTCTTCGGGTCACTCCCAGGTACATGTATTCTACAGAGTCATATCGACTGACTCTTCAGGTGACTCCTATGGGCATGCATTCTACAGAGTCATAGCGACTGACTCTTCAGGTGACTCCCAGGTGCATGCATTCTACAGAGTCATATCAACTGACTCTTTGCATCACTCCCAGGTATATGCATTCTACAGTATCATATTGGCTGCCTTTTCAGGTGACTCCTAGGTGCATGTATTCTACATAGCCGTATCAAATGACTATTCAGCTGACTCCCAGGTGCATGTATTCCACTGGTGGCTCTTGCTATTGTCTTTCCTATACAAACACCGTCCTACATTTAGTCATAAAGCTGTAAAACATACTCTGTCCAGTAAGTCAATAATACTTTTCAGTGTACTGCTATTTATGTGCAGCTACATTTTTTGAATGATTAAATATCTGGGTTTGAAGTTAGCGTTTACAAATTTTCTAGGTAATAAACCTGATGAAAATGTTAATTATGTGATTGTCTTCAGTCTTTATATCTTAAATTAAGGGAAATTACCAGGTTCACATTAAGGCATACAGATTCATGTCTGCATCCTTTGTTATAGTCACACTGTCAGTTTATGTAACACTGCAAGTTAATACCCGGTGTGACACTTTGGATTTTTACCTCTTCCATTGACTTTTAAGTGTATAGACATGGCAAGGTACTTTTAAGACATTTATTTTTTCTGAAGTATTTTTCTTTAAATCTTAGACACTGAATGTTATTCATCTCCCAGAGTTCCTAGAATTCCTTTACCAGCCTGCTGCACATAATTGCAGGGTCTGGGTCCTTCCTTGCCTTTGTTGTGCAGTGTTTGATGCTAGCTGTGTTGAAGCTGGCACTTGAGTGCATGACCCTTCTTCCTTGCTCAACCTCTGATCCAAACAATTTGCCTTAAGGGTCCATTAATGGAAGCTAGTCTGATATCTGTGCTTGCATTTCAGAAACTTCTGCTTATAACCAAGTTTTACTTTCCAAACTTACAGACCTTTTTATTACCTCTTTCATATGTCCACATAAAAAAATACATTTTATTTTGTTCTGTACTGCTTCCTGACAGTCCTACCAAATTCATTGCTTAATACCCTATACCAATAATCATTTTGCAGGTTGCCATTAAAATATTACTAAAATAAATGGAAAAATAGCATTATCTCATTCATAGTCCTTTGCCACTGCCTCTGGGTCATTGCTTTTTTATAGTATATATTTTTTTTCTTTTACTGCTAAAAGCATGGCCTCAGTGCTTTGTTATCCAGCTGGTTTTCTTCTGTTCTTCTTCATCTTTTCCCTCTGGAGATACATGATGCCACTATCTTATGTTTTCCCCTGTATTGATTTTAGCCACCCTCTCTTTCTTCACTTCCATGTGGTTTGTTTTCTGATGCCATTTGCTGTCTGACTTTTTCTTCTTCTTTCCAGAAAAAGTCACTCATTTAGATTTCATTGGCTGTGGATTTTTATCTTAACCTGGCCTGCAAACCTTTTTATTTCAAAATGAATCTCTTCTTATCATTTTTACTACACACAAAGGCACTATAATAAGTTTTAAAAAATATGCTTTTTGATTTCTTTCTGAATTGTAAGCATGGATCAGCACTTTACTTTCTTTACTAAATGATAATCAAAAGTGCCCCAAAACTGACACGCATGACTTTATGAGCTTTTGATAGCACCTACTTTTTCTGTAGACTATTAGTGCAGTTTTAAATTATGAATGCTGTCTCCTACATTCAAAAATGATGTTAATGTGGAAGCTTTTTGAACTCTGCTCTCATTTTAAAGAGTTAGAGAACCAGATCGTATGTGCATGCATGTGTGTGTGGGTCTGTGTGGATGCGTGTGTGCATGTATGCACAAGTGTGCATGTGCATCTTTCTTTGCATGTTTATGTGTCAGTCTATTTGGTATGTATGTGTGTGTGTGTGTGTGTGTGTGTGTGTGTGTGTGTGTGTGTGTGTACGTGTGTGTGTATGTGTGTGTGTGTGTGTGTGTGTGTGTGTGTGTGTGCCTGTATGTGTGCGTGTGCCTGTATGTGTGTTTATATATGTGCATTTGTGCATGTCATGTATGTGTGCGTGAGTGTGCGTGTGTGCATGTGTGCACTTTCATGTTTGTGTGTGTGTGTTTTTGTGCATGTGTGTGTGTGTGTGTGTGTGTGTGTGTGCATGTATGTGTGCTTATATATTTGCGTGTGTGCATGTGTGTTTGTGTGCGCTTGCATGTGTGGGTGTGGTTGATGTGTGTCATACTCCTACTACTACCTACCAACACCAACATACTAGGCATTGATACCTCTGACCCCCCCCTTACATATTGGCATCACTTAAACACCTCTGGCCATCTCCATCCTGTCAGGTAAGTAATTACAGTATATTGCCTATTTCTGTAACATCCAGGCAGCTAATGGAGTCTCTGGTTAATGCAGCAAACTGTCAGTGTGCAGAATGTTCACATGTGCCATCTGAATTTGCAATAGTTATATCCTCCTTGCATTTCATGCACAGTACCAAGCAGTGATCAACATTTCCAACCCTCTCACATTCAACCAACCAATAACCTGATCCTTCTGCCTGTCTATGGCTTAATTGGAAAGGTAATCAGTGTGTTTCTCTCCCAGCCTAATTAACTTGTTATCAGTTAGCCTCTGCATGTGGCTTTTACAACACATCCATCCAGACATCTACCTGACATGCCAGAGAATAAGTACTTCTACCCTTTATATGTATGTTTCAGTCTTTTTTTCTTTTTTTTTCTTTTATACCTTGCATATAGCAGATTTAATATACCAGTTGTTTGACAGATGGTATATTGTGTTCATGGTAATGAGGGTTACAATGATTCCACATTTGTTTAAAAAGAAAATGTGGTACGTATAAAATATTTTACTTGGTCATAAACACAACAGATGTGTATCTTAATAGAAATAAATGCAAAAAAAATGCTTTAACATATGATGAAATTGACTTATTGTAGGATCTATTGAGTATGCTCTCTCTCTTTCAGTCTCCTTTAATGTATGTGTGTGTGTGTGTGTGTGTGTGTGTGTGTGTGTGTGTGTGTGTGTGTGTGTGTGTGTGTGTGTGTTTGTGTGTCTGTATATGCATGTGTGTGTGCGCGTGCACCATGCAAGGTAATGCAATCTGTATTACACAGGACTGATAACAAAGAAAATTAAAAAACAAGAAAATGTATTGAATGTCATTGTGATAGCCACAAATATAAAGTGTCGTAAGATTGACAGAAGTCTGTTTAATAGCTGTGACTTTAAGACAGGGATATTCATGTAATGGTATAGATTTATTGCTTTGTATACAGAACTAGTGACTGAAGCACAACATACAGTCAATAGGACCAGTGCATAACAATACTCTGTTTCTAGCTCACTTCCCTGTGGGGTGCCTTTTATGTGGTCTGCATATACTTTCTCTACCATCTTGGATTTTTACCTAGAATTCTGTTTTTCTCCCATACCCCAAAAGTTATGCAGCCAATAAGCACAACTGCTACACTACCCAAAGCAAATCTCAATGGCCCACTTGTGTGCAACTCATACTCTGTTGGCCTGTTTCTATTTGGTTTGGGTAGGGTAGCAGTTGTGTATATTAGTTTTTTAATTGCTTTGATATGCCTCTTGCTACAAAGATATGTAGCAGGTGTATTGGTGATCATTCAAATTGTCCATAGCCTTCTTCAAACATGACTTTTTTTAAAATTCTTTCTTCCCCTATATTTTCCTAAAATCCTGCCTGCTTTTTTCCCTGTATTATCAGTTTTGATATATTTCAACTTCTTATCTTCTTTCTGTTTGTCTTTATACATGTTAAACACATGCCACTTTTTACATAATATGGACACCTTTCATTCAAACACTAATCTTCAACTGTCCATTCTGTCTCTATATTTTGCCTGTCTGAATACAGTAATCCTCCTTTGCTGTCATCCACCCCAGCGCACTTTCAAATTCACCACCTAAAGCAGATCATATCCCTCCTGTCCTTGTAGTGAAGCACTTCAGTGCAATCATTATGTTGTTGTGAACCTTCCAGTGAGATGCCCATAGATCACACAGCTACTCCCTGTATAGCTAAAGCTATTAGTGCATTCTGCTCCCTCCCTCCAATGCCTGCCATGCTACTGTCCATCATCATCAAGCCCCTCCCTCCCTACAGTACCTGTCCTGGTACTGTCATCTCCAGCTCCTCATTCCCTACGGTACCTACTCAGCAACTGTTCATCATCACCAGCTCCTCACTCCCTAAACTACTTACTCTGCTGCTATCCATCATTACCATGTACCCCCTCCCCAGTGTCCGCCCCAGTACTGTCCATCACACTAACTCCTACCTATCTGCAGTGCTTACCCTGTTTTATATATATATATATATATATATATAGAGAGAGAGAGAGAGAGAGAGATAACAGGGTAAGCACTGCAGATAGATAGGAATCAGATGTTCAATCATAGCCTCACCTCAGGCTTTGTACCCACTGAACGGCGCACTGTGACAGTTATCCCACTCCACAATGGGGGAGCCACGACGGACCCCGGGAAATACCGCCCCATTAGCCTGACGAGCCTGGTCTGTAAGGCCATGGAACATATCATCATGGAACTCATAAACAAAGACATTGGTAATCTCCAAACTCTGGACCCTACTCAGTTTGGATTTGTAAATGCAAATCATGTCTCTTAAACCTGATTGACTTCTTTGAAGCAGTCACCAAAGCCATAAATTAGGGTAAAATGGTTCACACAGCTTATCTAGATCTCGCCAAGGCTTTCAACACTATCCCCCACTCTGGAATTATAGATAAGCTCACTAAACTAGGTATAAATCCCTATGTCACAAGATGGGTTGCCAACTGGCTCATGGACAGAACCCACACTGTGAAAGTAGCAGATTCCATACCCGACATCAGACCAGTGACAAGTGGAGTACCACAGGGTTCAGTCCTGGGTCCTCTCCTGTTTGGTATCTACTTCTCTGAAGTGCAGGCCAACACAAAAGGTCTTTGGCTAACAAAGTTTACAGATGACTGCAAACTAGGAGCCATAATCAAAACTCCTAATGATGTAGACAAACTACAAAAGGGCCTCACTGAGACAGATATCTGGTGTCAAAGCCATGGCCTGAAGCTCAATGCCAAAAAGTGTATTGTCATCCCCTTTGGTAAAAACTCCGTACCCATGAACTACCACATAGCTGGTAGTCTACTTAATGCCGAAAATGTGAAAAGAGACCTTGGGACACAGGTGGACAGTAGTCTCTCCTTTGATAATCACACCGCCACAGTGGTCAGGAAATCCTTCTACGTGACTCATCTCATCACAAAAGGATTCTCATCCAGAAAAAAGAGGTCATTGTTCCCCTCTACTCATCACTCATTAGACCCATTATAGAGTACAACATCCCTTTTGGTATGTACCTCACACGACATCTACAACAACTGGAAAGACCACAGAAATACCTCACAAAGAGGATTACTGGCCTCAAACAGATGCCCTATGCAGACCGTCTCAAAAAACTACAGCTTTACTCCATCACATATCGCATACTCAGGGGCGATCTCTGCCTAACATACAAACCTATGTCAAACCCAGAGCTGTTGGACATGCTCCACTTAAAGAAATCCCAATCCCTCCGAGGTACACGCTCTAGGGACCTTAACCTTGTCACCACAATAAACAGAACATGCTGGAGGGATAGATTCCAGTTCCAGAAACTTCCCATACTCTGGAACAGACTACCTATCTATGTCAAACAGAGCTCCCCATTAGCACTCTTCAAGAAAAATCTTGATGATTGGATGGGAAATGGGAAATTCACCCCGGGGATCACTTCTGTGGCTCTGCTCGACGGGGGCACAGGAAAATAATTTTCTTGGGTGGCAAAAGCCAGGGTACATTTTTTTGGCTAGGCTTGTATGGGCCCTAAGGCCAATAGCCTAGTACCTACCTATGAACCTATGAACCTATATATATATATATATATATGTATGTCTATATCTATGTATATATCAATCTATACACAAAATACCAATGCCAAAAAGCCAATAACAAAAGACTGAAAACCCACAAAGGGCAAATCTCAAAAATCACTCTTCTCCTTAAAACTTCTTTTTGTTGCAAGAGGGGGCATCAACCCCCCCCCCCCCATGTAAGGAGCAAGCCCACACACCCCTTGAACTTATATATACATACATATATACATATATATAAACATCTTCACTCCAAGATTGCCATACACCAGAGAAAAGAGATTATTCCAAGAAACTGCATATTGGAGTTATTATATGTAAATAGTATATTAGAAGGTTTCCCCAGACAAAGAATAAGTTAAGCTCTCTTTCAGACATATAGAAAACCATATAAATCAAAATAAGTAAAACAAAAATGTGATTTCCAGTTTTTGTTGAGTAGAGGCTGGCAAGTTTCATGACATCTGAAACAAGTGAAAAACATTGAGTACGTGTTTATTTTAATTATGCATTTTGATAATTTTGGTTGGTGGATAGTCACCATCTCAACCATTTTCTGCTATGAAATGCACAAAAGCAGTCCGGACAAGCACCGTAAAGCCCAAAAAAATGTTAAAGTCCTTATTGTGAAGGCTGTTTGCAATACAAGCTGTAACACTGAAATTGAAATCCACTTGCACGTATAAAGCCACACTGAAGTCGGAAAAAACTTAAACCTTAACGCACTTTATTGTTAAAACAAGCGTTTTCGCTGTGGTTAAAACTACAGCTTCATCAGAGGCAAAAGTAAAATGCAGTGTCAGAGTCAAGTTTTTATGCAACACACCACGCCTTAATTAGTAATGCAATCACAATGAAGGCGTGTTAGCAGCATTTCTTGCAAAAGTAAATTCAGGGAATGAAAGCTCTGTTTAGGAGCATTCTCAAAAGTATGTAGTTTCATACTTTTAAAACAGTTGGAAACCATGAAACATTGATGCATCAGCAGTTTGTTACGTTCATACACCAAGCAAACGTGCATTAAAAGCATGAAAGTGTGTAAGAAATATATACACAATAAAAGCAGTCTAAAACAATGCATAACAGTTCTGCATATAAAAAATGTTTATAGAAAGTGTTTGTAAAAAAGTATCTAGTGAAATCACTACCTGCAACTGCAGTTGGAAGCCTTGCTAAGTATAAATCTTAACAGTGGTGGAAAGTATATGTTACTACAAATTACTATTAAAGTAAAATAAAATGAAGTGAAAAGTGAAGTAAGACAAAGGTAAAGGAGTTATCTTTTATAGCTCCTCATTTTCAGGACACAAGCTATATTGCAATGTTCATTCAAACCTGGGTATGAAAATGAGTCTAGTAATATTTGCCATTCTAGCTCCTTATTCTCCAAAAAGAGAGGTACTGGACCCCCTCTTTCTGTTTTCTTGACCTGGTCAATTGCAATAAAATGAAAGCTATGTCCTTGGTGTTTCATTACGTGTTTAGCTAAAGCGTTTTCTTTTTTCAGTTTCCTTATGGCATAATCATGTTGGTACAGCCTGTCCCGTAGTCTCCGGTCAGACTTGCCTATGTAAAATGCTTCACAGCAATTACACTTAGCTAAATAGACTATGGATCTAGAATCACAGTTAAGCTTATGTGTAATGTGATACTTTTTGTTGCGTATTACAAAGGAATTGGAAGCCTTCACAAGGTGGCAATAGTTACATGCCCCGCACTGAAAACAGCCTTTTGTTCTAGTCATTAGCTCAGTCTGTTTACTTCTTTCTAGCAAAGTTTTCAAATTATTGCCTCTCCTATATGCTATCAGAGGTTTTGTGCCTAACTTGTCCATGAGTTCCTCATTATTTGTTATGTAATACCAATTTTTGTAAAGTATTATTTGAATATTCCTCGAGTCAATACTGTAATTTGTGATGAAACTATTTACAAACGAGGTCCCTGTTATCTCAGTGTTGGAGATTGCCCTAAGAAAGGGTATGTTCTCCCCAACCCTCGGATTAGCCTCTAAGTCTTCCTCTTGTCCACTGGAAATTTTGTGTGGAAGTAAGGGTAGAAATTGACCTTCCCTTCTTTTATTATTGACCTCATCCAGTATTTCTTCAAATAAAGTATTTGGGTATCCTCTGTTGGTGAACATTACTTGCAAGATTTTACATTCTTCTTGGAATAGTATCTCATTACTGCACATCCTGGCTGCTCGAATTAGCTGTCCCTTTATGATAGCCTTCTTTTGCTTGAATGGGTGGAAGCTGTTGTAATGTAAAAAGGAGTTGCAGTAAGTTGGTTTTCTGTATATCTTTGAAGAATATTCACATTTGTTAACTACTTTATACAAGTGAACATCAAGGTAGTCAATGCTTAGCTCTGAGAATTTAGATGTGAATTTTAAAAAGTCAGTTGTGTTATTAATAGAAGAAACAAATTCATTTGCTAGTGTCTCATCGCCATCAAAAGGGTTTTTAAAATTATCCCTCCTAGACGGTGTTAGGGTGTCCCAAACCCTCAAGGTCTGTTTTTGATCCAATCCCAAATTGGACAGCCCTGAACTGTCTAAAACTCCAGTACGTGACCAAAGATGCCCTTTGATGCCATAATTTTAGGGAGAAGTGTGGATTGGACCAAGTAGCAGCACAAATCTCAAAATGCAGCTTGGAATGAAAAGCTATAGAAGTAGCCATAGCTCTGGTAGAGTGAGCTTTGATAGATGTTGTAAGTTGCTTATTGAAGAAGGAATAAGCCTGAGTTATCAATCTCTAATCCATTTGGAGATAGTAGCTTTTGTGATGGTTTTACCCAATTTATTTCTGAGAAGGACACAAACAACTGGTCTGATTTACGAATTTGCTGAGTCCTGTCTAAATAGAAGCGAATTGCCTGTGAACATCCAATTTATGGAGAGTGTATTCTGCTTCATTGGAGAATTTTGGAAAGAAAACTGGTAGCTCTAGAGATTGTTGGAGCAGAGATTAGAACAGACCTTTGGGACAAAGATGGATTAGGCCTAAGTGATACTCTATCCTTGTGAAAATCAAGACGGTGGTTTGATAGATAGGGCTTGAAGCTCTGAAACTCTTCTTGCAGAGGTAATTGCAACTAAGAAGGCAGTTTTCCAAGACAGATATTTTAACTCACATGTAGCAGCCGGTTCAAGGGGAAGATGTTAATGCAACACAAATCAAGATCCCACGGAGGCAGGATGAAAAACTGGGGTCTTAACAGGCCCGCACCTTTAATGAAAGTTTTGCATAATCTGCTGCTCATCAATGGAGGATCCATGGATTCGTGAAATTTAGAGATAGCTAGTTGGACTTTAATAGTAGAGACAGAAGATCCTTGATTAAACAGGGATGTTAAGAATTTCAAAACCTCTGGGATTGGAGCAGTGATAGGGTCTAAGCCCTGAGTTGAGCCCAGATAGCAAACCTCTTCCACTTACTGAGGCACAATTTCTTAGTGGTGGGTTTGTGGGCCCAAGATAAAATGTGAATAACTTCCGGGTCTAATGTGTGACTTCTGACTAAAGTCGGAAGTGGAGGAGCCAAGCTGTCAATTCAAGGAGTGAAGGGACTGATGTTGTCCCCGACTGATGAATTAGCAGTTCCGGAGTTAGATCTAAAGTCCAAGGATCGCCACGCATGTTTCTTCAGGTAGGGAAACCATACCTGACAAGGCCAGTGTGGAGCAATCAGTATCATTGTGGACCCCAATTGAGAAGCTTTCTGAATGACTTTGGAGAGAAGTGGAATCGGAGGAAAGGCATAAAGTAGCCCTGTTGGCCAAGGTTGTGCTAGAGCATCCATAGCTGCTTCCCCCTGATGTGGAGTCAAGGAGAAGAACCTTTTGCACTTTGTGTTTTGTGGTGTTGCAAACAGGTCGCAGCACGGCGTCCCCCATCTCCTGAAAACCTGAGCTGCTACTGTTTCGTTTAGGGACCACTCGTGAGGAGAGAGAATTGTCCTGCTTAATCTGTCTGCCAATATATTTGATTTCCCGGAATGTGGGTCGCTACCAAGAACGGTTGGTAGCTACAGCCCATTCCCACACCCTCATGGCCTCTCTGCAAAGGGGGTAAGATCTGGTCCCTCCTTGTTTGTTTAGATACCAGACCACCGACATGTTGTCTGTGTGGATGGCGATTATGCCCTGAGGGAGAAACTTGTGTAAGGCCTGTAGGGACAGAAGTACAGCCCACCTCACCAATACATTGATGTGGAGAAAAGTTTCGCCTGGAAGCCAGGAGCCCTGAGCTAACCTGCCCAGACAATACCCCCCCCACCCCGTCTGGGTGGCATCTGTCGTCAGGGTGACCACTGGAGAGGAATAACAAAGGACTTCCCTGATTTAGATTGGATGTCTGAAGCCACCAGCGAAGGTCCCGTTGCATGTTTCTGTAATCATAATGGGGTGATTGAGGGGAAGATCCTGAAAGGACCATTGAGTCGATAATAGCCACTGAAGAATCCTCATGTGCAATCTTGCCAGAGGAACTAGAAGAACCGTGGCAGACATTGAACCTAAAACTTGTAGGACCATCCTGGCTGGGGCTTTGGATCTTGAAATCAGGGCTTGAACTTGGCCTTGTAAAGTTTGGATCCTTTCGTAGGAAGAAAACGCATCAATTTTGAGTCTATCTCTGCTCCTATGAACCTTATGCGCTGAGAGGGCAGCAAGACAGACTTTGACCAATTGAATGTAATTCCCAGGGTAGCACCCAGGGAGATGGTGGCTTTGAGGTTGTCCATTAGTAGATGCCTGGTGGTGGCAGTCAGGAGCCAGTCGTCCAGATAGGGAAACACTTGGAATCCAAGACTCCTCAGGTGAGCAGTCACTACTGCCAAACACTTGGTGAACACCCTGGGGGCTGTGGTGAGACCAATTTGCAGAGCACAAAATTGGAAATGACTGTCTCCCAGGCTGAAGCGCAGATACTTCCTGGACGCCCAATGTATCGGTATGTGATAATAGGCGTCCTTGAGATCTATGGAGCACATCCAAACATCCTTCTCCAACAATGGGAGAATGGATTGTAACGTGACCATTCGGAATTTGGATTTCGTGACGGATTGGTTTAGTCTGCTGAGATCCAATATTGGTCTCAGGTCCCCTGTCTTTTTTGGCACTAAAAAGAACCTTGAGTAATTTCCGGATCCGATCTGGTCTGTGGGGACCGGTTGGATGACTCCTTTTTCTAGCAGCTTTAAAGCTTCTGCGGCTGCAATTTCCCTTTGACTGGGTGGTGGGTCCGGGATTTTTTTGGACGGTGGGGGTGAGTGTGAAGGGAATGGTGTAACCTCCGGCAATAATCCAAGCACCCATCTGTCCTGAGTGATTGACTCCCAGGCTTTTAGGTGCTTGGCTAAACGGCACCCGACTGGCTCCGAGCAGCACAGCCGGGCAATCCCTCATGAAGTGTGGGAGGCTGAAGAGCCACGAAAGGACTCGGTCTCCAGAATTGCGGGCCCTCTGCCGCCTCTGGGACGGCGTCTCCCAGAAAAATTTCCCCGCCTCTGCCTCTGGAAGGGAATCTTCCTGCTGTTGATGGAAAAACTTACGTGATTTGGAACCACATTTTCCCCTCCTCCTTTAGCCTTGGGATAAGGCCGAAAGGGAGTGGAATAACGCACCTACGGCAGATAAAGTTTTTCCTCTTGCTCACAGCGGTAAGAGTGTCTTTAACCTTAGGGTCCAAATAAAGAGGACCCATCAAAGGGAGCGTCGGAAGGAAGACTTGAAGGCCTCCGCAAACACAAATGGAGCCAGGCTTGTCTCCGAGAGCCACGCCTGTGCCTGCCGCTCTACCCGCCCTTCGCCGATAGAAATGAGCCTCATGGACGAGTTACAAATTGAAGCAAGGATAGCCAACTGGGGGCTAGCCGGCTGGGCTAGCTGCTCACGTAGGCTACCTGAGGGGGAATCTGACAGCTCCTTGACCAGATCCCTCTGAAGCCTGGTAAAATGTGCCAAATAATTCAGGAACCTTAAAGTAAAGGCCGCTGAAGTCAGGGTCCTTTGCATCGTCCATGCTCCTAGACTCCTTATTAGGAGGATGGACGGACGTTGAAGCCTCTGCCACGCCCTGTTGTGTAGCAGATGCCACCACCATGGCATCTACAGCCACGCCTTTAGTGAGGAACTCCTTCTCGGTGGGGCAGACAAAAATTTGTTAGGACAAGAACGGACTGGTTCCACGGTATCTCGATGTTCCCAGCTCTGACAAACTAAATCCAGGAGCTCGTCAAAGGGCGGAGACACCCAGGAGGCGGAGGGCTGAGCCCCAAGGCCTTGAGGAGCACTGACTCATCAGCAGAGGGGGTTTGGATATCCAGCCGCCTCATTGTTTGAGGAACTCTAAGATGTCTGCAAAGGAGACATCATCCGAGGACAATTTGGGACCCCTCCGCATCATCAAGATCAGTGTCCATGAATAGACTCGGGGAGTCCACGTGTTCCTCTTGCACGATCTCTTCCTTGGGGTTCCTCTGAAGACAACTCAAAGAACCCTCAGGAGGAGGGGAACCCCAATGGGGTAACCTCAGGCCCAGGGGCTCCGCTGCCTAAGGACAGGGAACTGCCAAAGACCCAGTCTCCACGCCAGGGAAGGTGCCGGTAAAGCCGGAGAGATGGAAGAGCTTGGCCAAGGCACTCCTCATACTCTGAAAGCCGGACCCCAGAATCCTGGGAGTGTCCGGTCCCCGAGCCATGATAGCAGACGGAAGTCCCGCAGCCTGCACCGAGAGGGAGGTCGGAACCGACAGCATAGTCCAAACACACCCCGGTCCAGCCGAAGAAGTCCGTGTACCAAACTCGGACAAGGCGGGAGTAAGGGTCGGAGCCCCTAAATCTCCACCGGCTAACAGCACCTGCTCGACGAGCAAGCGTCGGGGAGGAATGCAATGACATGGGCTGTCCATGGCTCAAGCCAACTGGGTGAGTGAAACAAATTTTGAAAGACTGGGGACTGGAACAGTCTTTGGAGCACCCTGTCTATGTCGAATCTGACATCCTCGATGACCTAGAGGAACTAACGGGTTCAGATGGCCTCCAACGGCCCCAAGGGCTAGGACCGCCCGAGGCATGGATTATCAGCCAAGGAATACCCACACTAGTTTCCATCGGTGCCGAGGAGGACTTCGGCGCCGAGGAGGAAGTGTCTGAGCGATAACCTTGTCGGCCCGAGACCAGTGGAGCCGAAGGTCCCGCCTCGATGCCCCAGCCATCGGCTCCGAAGCCAGAGGAGTCGAGACTGGTGGCATCGAGGCAGACCGCACTCGGCTCAAGTCCTTGGAGCCGAAGGAGAAACCTGCCTATGTCTTTTGGCGGTCGGATCCGACGGACTGGTCGGAGCCGACGCCTTTCTTAGCGGAGAAGGAGAGGATGCTAAAGCTTCTTCAAGGAGGGTTTACAAGACCTTTAATATGAGCTTTTTTTCCTCTCTTGGAGGACCCTCGAGGAAAAAGCGTGACACACGCTGCAGGACTCCTGCAAATGCTTTGCACCCAAACAATAAACACAGAGAGAGTGGTCATCTCTGACCGACATTTTAAAGTTGCACTTGGTGCTCTTTTTAAAGCCTGAAGGCCTAGGTACCTGAGACATTCCGTGAATTAAAGTCCAACACGTACAACATATAAAAATGTTTATAGAAAAGTGTTTGTAAAAAAGTATCTAGTGAAATCACTACCTGCAACTGCAGTTGGAAGCCTTGCTAAGTATAAATCTTAACAGTGGTGGAAAGTACATGTTACTACAAAGTACTATTAAAGTAAAATAAAATGAAGTGAAAAGTGAAGTAAGACAAAGGTAAAGGAGTTATCTTTTATAGCTCCTCATTTTCAGGACACAAGCTATATTGCAATGTTCATTCAAACCTGGGTACGAAAATTCCCTGAATTAATTCCCTGAATTTACTTTTGCAAGAAATGCTGCTAACACGCCTTCATTGTGATTGCATTACTAATTAAGGCGTGGGTGTGTTGCATAAAAACTTGACTCTGACACTGCATTTTACTTTTGCCTCTGATGAAGCTGTAGTTTTAACCACAGCGAAAACACTTGTTTTAACAATAAAGTGCGTTAAGGTTTAAGTTTTTTCCGACTTCAGTGTGGCTTTATACGTGCAAGTGGATTTCAATTTCAGTGTTACAGCTTGTATTGCAAACAGCCTTCACAATAAGGACTTTAACATTTTTTTGGGCTTTACGGTGCTTGTCCGGACTGCTTTTGTGCATTTTACTGGTTTCCGTTTGTCTGCTTTAACAGTATGTCTTCTGGCAGCCCTGACAGCCCAACTAGTCCATGATTATTCGCATCCAACAACGTAACTGTGGATGAAAGTAATGATCTTACCAGTTTAATCTGTGCATTAAACAAAAGAATGGATTCTTTTGTCAGCAAACTTGACGCTTTGGACCAGCGCGTCAATTTTACCACACAACAAGTCGCCGGATCACACCATCTACACCCAGCCTTACCTGCTAGAGGATTACAAAGAGGAGTGACGGGAACTCCTTCTGACACTAATTCTTTGCTGAACTTGGATTCCATACCTCCAGGTCAACCTCTCCGTAACGAGGACATTATTGAACCACCGAATGGTGTTCATTCCTTAAGGGACATCCTAACTGGTAGTCCTTCAACATCAAGGAACGGAGTTTCTTTACCAATGCCACCAGGGCTTATTGGTGGTCCGAACTTTGGGATTTGGATTCAAAACACAGACAACTTGAGGTTTGGTACACCTCTGGAACAACCGGCTATGGGGCTATCTAACTCTACGGTGAGTGAGAACACAATAACAGACAGTCTAAAAGACTTTGATAATAAACTATTGAAGCTGAAAAAACTTCAATTAGAGACAGTTTATTTTCAACAATGTATCTCAGAGAAAATCATTCCAAAAGGCTTGCGGTCCTCTTTTAACCCTACTGGAATTTTTAAAAATAATGGTTTTTGTGCTGACTTAAGGACATTGTTTGACAAACAAGGAATTGAGCTTATGGAATTGATCTCTAAACATTACAGCACACATATTACGAGATTAATTGAAGAAGTCAACCAACTGGACAGTTCCTTAAAACAAAACTTGCACTTTGATAGATATAAATACGATTACTCGTATCTTTTCCAGTACTGACAGTTTAGTGGATAAGTTAAAAGTGAACAAAATAAAAACTGGCAAGGGATAGGGTGAGCTATTCTAATGGAACAGCTTATCCTAAACTAATGGCTTCAACTAATACTCAAGATGACAGTACTATTACAGAAACTGGGAATGAAAACAATGAGCCAAACCTAAGTGGAGGTGATGACTGGGATGAAACAGGAACGAACTTTAACTCAGCTGCACCTCCACGTGGCAACTATGTGAAAGTGCACAACACCAGAAGTGGACAACAACACAACCAACAAAGGTATGAAAACCAGGGAAGGCATTTTTTAGGGAACCCGAAACAGCGCCCTTACTACAACAAGAACTGGTCCAGATGATAGTAACAGATGACTCTACTCCTAATTCAACGCCTATCACCAACAACAACATGTTAGGTGACTTAAGTATCTTAACGAATGAAAAAGGCGACTTTAAAATCTATAATTTTTCTAGCTTTCACGTGCCTCCATCCCTGATAGAACTACTAGCATTCGGGAACACTTTTGTTCCTACAACTAAATGTAACCTTGTTAAGACGTTGATTGACTTGAAATGCTTTGTCAGGAAACTGAACTTGCATGTAATGTTTAACAATGATGTTACTAACATGAATACTAATTTGAAATTAGCTAGTACTTACAACCCCCCACTACACAACATTTTAACACTTTTGAAAACTTGTGAATTGGACCTCAGACAAATGGCCACTTTTTCACATACTAAACGACCGGTTAGACTATAACATCACAGAAGAACAACTACAAGGCTTGGAAAACTTATGTAAAGCACCAGTCAGGGTAGTAAAACCTGACAAAGGAGGTGGGCTTGTAATCTTTGACAACTTCCTATATATTAGTAAAATGGAAACTGTGCTCGATAGTCCAGCTTATAGTTCATCGTCACTGAATGAGATGAACATGTCAATTTCTAGGACTAGGGTTTTTAAGGGACCTATTTATTAGTGGGTGCATTGATATTGACACCTACAATTACATTGACATCACAATGCCTAGGACACCAGTAATTTTGGTATACCAAAATTCATAAAAACTTGGTTAATCCACCAATCCGGGCATTGATTGATAGCCGAGTCTCTTTTACATACCCCAGTGCCCAACTTGTAGAAATTATCCTGAGCAAATATATTAAGAAAATATCACACATTTGCAAGGACTCGTGGACATTTTTAAAAAAGATAAGTGAAATTGATTACAGCGACTCACTGAACTTCCTCACTATCGACGTCATAGATCTATACACGTCTATACCTCACTTGGAGGCTATTGAATGGATTTCACTGATGTTAGATTGTTTGGGGGCACCCAAAAATTAAATTGATTTAGTATCCCAACTTTTAGACATCATACTTACATCCAACTTCTTCATCTTTAATGGGAAATATTATCTCCAGAAACAAGGTGTAGCTATGGGGTCCCCATGTGGTGCTACAGTAGCTAACCTATTTATGGCCTACTGGGAGGTTGACAACATTCTTAAGGACGTTAACACAATGAACCGCATCAGGTTCTACACAAGATACCTGGATGATATTTTCATCCTTTTTGATGGCGATGAGACACTAGCAAATGAATTTGTTTCTTCTATTAATAACACAACTAACTTTTTAAAATTCACATCTAAATTCTCAGAGCTAAGCATTGACTACCTTGATGTTCACTTGTATAAAGTAGTTAACAAATGTGAATATTCTTCAAAGATATACAGAAAACCAACTTACTGCAACTCCTTTTTACATTACAACAGCTGCCACCCATTCAAGCAAAAGAAGGCTATCATAAAGGGACAGCTAATTCGAGCAGCCAGGATGTGCAGTAATGAGATACTATTCCAAGAAGAATGTAAAATCTTGCAAGTAATGTTCACCAACAGAGGATACCCAAATACTTTATTTGAAGAAATACTGGATGAGGTCAATAATAAAAGAAGGGAAGGTCAATTTCTACCCTTACTTCCACACAAAATTTCCAGTGGACAAGAGGAAGACTTAGAGGCTAATCTGAGGGTTGGGGAGAACATACCCTTTCTTAGGGCAATCTCCAACACTGAGATAACAGGGACCTCGTTTGTAAATAGTTTCATCACAAATTACAGTATTGACTCGAGGAATATTCAAATAATACTTTACAAAAATTGGTATTACATAACAAATAATGAGAAACTCATGGACAAGTTAGGCACAAAACCTCTGATAGCATATAGGAGAGGCAATAATTTGAAAACTTTGCTAGAAAGAAGTAAACAGACTGAGCTAATGACTAGAACAAAAGGCTGTTTTCAGTGCGGGGCATGTAACTATTGCCACCTTGTGAAGGCTTCCAATTCCTTTGTAATACGCAACAAAAAGTACCACATTACACATAAGCTTAACTGTGATTCTAGATCCATAGTCTATTTAGCTAAGTGTAACTGCTGTGAAGCATTTTACATAGGCAAGTCTGACCGGAGACTACGGGACAGGCTGTACCAATATGATTATGCCATAAGGAAACTGAAAAAAGAAAACGCTTTAGCTAAACACGTAATGAAACACCAAGGACATAGCTTTCATTTTATTGCAATTGACCAGGTCAAGAAAACAGAAAGAGGGGGTCCAGTACCTCTCTTTTTGGAGAATAAGGAGCTAGAATGGCAAATATTACTAGACTCATTTTCGTACCCAGGTTTGAATGAACATTGCAATATAGCTTGTGTCCTGAAAATGAGGAGCTATAAAAGATAACTCCTTTACCTTTGTCTTACTTCACTTTTCACTTCATTTTATTTTACTTTAATAGTACTTTGTAGTAACACATACTTTCCACCACTGTTAAGATTTATACTTAGCAAGGCTTCCAACTGCAGTTGCAGGTAGTGATTTCACTAGATACTTTTTTACAAACACTTTTCTATAAACATTTTTTATATGCAGAACTGTTATGCATTGTTTTTAGACTGCTTTTATTGTGTATATATTTCTTACACACTTTCATGCTTTTAATGCACATTTTTCTTGGTGTATGAATGTAACAAACTGCTGATGCATCAATGTTTTATGGTTTCCAACTGTTTTAAAAGTATGAAACTACATACTTTTGAGAATGCTCCTAAACAGAGCTTTCATTCCCTGAATTTACTTTTGCAAGAAATGCTGCTAACACGCCTTCATTGTGATTGCATTACTAATTAAGGCGTGTGTTGCATAAAAACTTGACTCTGACACTGCATTTTACTTTTGCCTCTGATGAAGCTGTAGTTTTAACCACAGCGAAAACGCTTGTTTTAACAATAAAGTGCGTTAAGGTTTAAGTTTTTTCCGACTTCAGTGTGGCTTTATACGTGCAAGTGGATTTCAATTTCAGTGTTACAGCTTGTATTGCAAACAACCTTCACAATAAGGACTTTAACATTTTTTGGGGCTTTACGGTGCTTGTCCGGACTGCTTTTCTGCATTTTACTGGTTTCCAATTTTCTGCTATGAAATAGAGCATACGATACAATATAGTGATAAACAGAAAACAAAAACAATTGCATCCTTGGTTAAAGGTAGATGCTATACACCACAGTTCTAAAGTGATAACTGGAAATGAGAGACATTACTACAAAAAAGAAAAAAAATAGCTGAGTGGAGTAAGATTAATCATGCAAATGTCTTTAACATCTTGGTGACCAAATACCATTGAATTTTATAAAACATTTATTTGTGGGAAAATACAAAGCTAGTCACTAGCATATATATATATATTTTGTATAATATGGCTTTAATAATTATTGTTTTAGAAAATGCAGCATTTTAGTTTAATGCTTATAATCAAGGCCATATGATACTGAAATTATGATATTATCTGCTTATCAATTCTATGAGTTGTTAATAAGCCTTATAAGTGCATAGGCTCATACATTTTTACTAGGCTAATTGACCTTGTGAGACATTTAAGCCTAGCCAATTATCCCCTGTGAGAATCAAACCTTGTGTCTGTAAGGTAAACACCTTAACCATTACTGTCAGAAAAAGAGCAGGAACTAGGCAAAGGTTCTCTAAGTAAAACAACAATATTTTTCAAAATACCAAAGAGGACCAACCACGGCTTAAACTATAACAGCTTTAATAAAACAAAAAAGGAGAGTAAGCACTTCTTCAGACTCAAATACAAAAAGAACAGCATCAAGGCACTTAAAAAGACATCCAAATCTTAGGCGATTGACCATTACACCAATCTCCCACCCTCTGCTATCTTGTATTGCCAGATTTGAGTCATGCAGAGTTCATTTGCAGAGTTTGCTATTCTGAGAAATCACCTATTCATACTGTACTCTCATCTTGCCCCTCAAAATAATTATTTGTTCTTGGTGGATAACAAATAAAGAACAATAAAAAACATAAAGTCATTATTTTGTCACTGATACTTCAGCGCTGGTCAAAAGAAAATATAAACATCAGTGCCTCAGATGTACAGCACAAAGGACCTCTGTTTACTACTCTGCAATCAGAAATATGTCTTGTGTAAGGCATATTCCTTTAAGAGGTGTTTCATCAAGTTATATATATATATATATATATATATATATATATATATATATATATATATATATTAAAAAAATGATTATCTGTCTGATATTTTGGATAACTGGAAGATTTATTATTGGCTGATTATTTAAAGCAGCCATTTTGCAGCTGCAACTCAGTGGCGAGTAAATGTATGTATTCCTGACACCCTGTGATAAAGTTGACATTGGTATAATGGTTAGGTTTTTTCACCTTCTAGACAGAAAGTACATGATTTGATGCTCTCCTTGTGTTATTAGCTGGGCTTAAAATATGGAAGCAGAAATCCAAAATGAAGACAAGCTGGTCGCAAAACCAACACAAAGGCAGCAGGATAGATCCAAACACAGCTAATTTGTAAACCAACGCAAAGGCATCAGGATACATCCAAACACAGCTTTATTCCAAAAAGAAACTGGATTGGCACTTTCATTCTAATATTTTAAAACTTCATTAGATAAAATAGCTTTTCTTAGCCAAAGCTTTATATACAAAATTCAAACACATAGTAAACAGTCACATTACAGCCGAGCCCTTCTTAAAGCTTAGATTAATAGGGACAAGTTGTTTAAAACACAGCCTTATAATAAATACATTTACTAAAAGCATATTGTAATAGCATTATAAACCTATGTGCACATGGGTCCACTTCACATGACTGAATCTCAAAATACTGAATTTCATTTGACTGAGACCACAGTACCTAATTTTCAAAATACTGAAAACTCATTTGACTAAATCTCATTATACCTACAAAGAAAAATGTTTTGGTTTATATATTAATGGATTTGAAGGAATATATAAAAAAAACTTAAGTTTAGTATTTTGCTTAATGAAATATGGACAGCTATGACAAGCCATATGATTTCCAGTAGTTATAACCTCCCTGTTCACCCGACCCAACAACTATTTGAAAAATTATGCAAACCTGACATTTGTAACTCATTAAGTTTGAATAATAGTAAATGCATGATTAAAAATAAAGGAACTGGTAATAATACTGCAACTATTAAAAGAAAAATGTTAACAGTCATGAAACAGGGTAACTTTAGGGTTATGAAACCTGATGGGGGGGTGGAATGGTGGTAATGAGTAAAAATGATTATGTGAACAAAATAAATGAAATGTTAACTGAAAATACATACAACGGAGTCTCCCTTAATGGAGTAAATATAGCTTATAATAAGGGGTGACCTCAATGATATGTTCATAGAACAACAGACCACCATAAATGAACTTAATTATTTAAATATGGTTACTCCTACAGTTCCTATTTTGTTTGGGATTCTGAAAATCCATAAACGTATACATAACCCACCCACATGACCAATACTTGATGCACATGGTTCAATCACCCATCCTATAACCAAGAAACCCACACCTGTAAAGATTCATGGCATTTTTTACAACTGATTAGTGAGTTAAAGTATAAAGCAAATTACTATTTTATCACAATTGATGTAAAGGACCTTTATACTGTCATCCCACATACTGTTGGATCAGAGTGGTTTGCTGACTTTATATTCGAGAAGGAGTTTTCACAAGAAAGAATCAATTTATATGAGAGCCTGATGGAAATTGTATTGAAGAATAACACCTTTATGTATGAAGGGCAGTATTATCTGCAAAGTAAAGGGGTAGCAAAGGGCTCTGCCTGTGGGGCCTTTTTGTCAACATCACAATGCTTATGTGGGAAAGGTTTTTGTTTAATAATAGTTTTATGACCACATGCAAACTATTTATCAGATACCTGGATGACATCTTTGTAGTATGGAACAATAAAAGAGATAAGATACCATTGTTTATAGAATATATTAATTCTACAACTGATATTTTTATAATTCACACAGGAACCCAATGATGTCAGCATAGCATATTTAGAAATATGGTTAAGTAAGGATTTGACGAATAACAGGTTTATATATCTTATTTTTAGAAAAGCCACCTACTCTAACACCTTCCTTCACAATGCAAGCTTTTACCCCACTACACAGAAAAGGCAGTGGTAAAAGGGCAGTTTGTGAGAGCTGCCCAAATGATCACATTTGAGGAAGAATTTTGGGGCGAATCTCTACATCTTAAGTAAATGTTTTCTACTAGAGGGTATCCTGGCTATTTTATAGATCTGATGTATGAGGTCATTAATAGAAGACCGAGTAGTCATTTTATTTCCATTTTACATTCTCACTGTGGTGATAATATTCTCTTGAAACATCAAAACAGCCCTGTTAATATTGATGGAAGTTTCAATAGAAACAGCAAAGGTTATGAGGATGCCTTTATTACCATGTATAGTACTGACAGTAAATTTATAAGATGGGGTCTTGAAAAGAAATGGTCCATACTGAAGAAAGATAGAAAGATTATACCCAAGAATAGCGAGAAACTGATTGTGGTTTACAAAGAGGTAAAAACTTAAAAAATAATTCTTGTTGATTTTTTAAAGGTGATTAATAACATTAAAAGGGCATATATGGGGAAATGTGGAAGATGCTCATATTGCAAACATATATTTGAGGGTGGACATTTTTCTATTGATTCATACATATTCAAAGTAGCAGGAAACTTTAATTGTGATACCACATGTATGGTTTTATGTTGCTCTCTGCCAAACGTGTTCGGGGTTCTGCATAGGCAAAACTGAAATGAAATTGAAGGAAAATATGTATAAACACCTATGTGCCATCAAGAAAAATAAAAAAGCTTGTGCACTTTCAAAGGATGTGCAAGAATTTCCCGGACACCAGTTTAAGTTCAGCATACTTGTAAAAGTGACCCAATGGTGGGGGTGGGGGGGCATGGTTCCCATTACTTGAAAAGATGGAGCTGTATTGGTAGCTCCATTTTAATTATGGAAATTTACCAGGTTTAAATAACCAAATCTCAATTGCTTGCTTACTAAACTAAAAGCACTATGTAGATAACAAAGTTTTTCACATCTATTTATATATGCTTATACATATTTTTTCATATATTTTTTATTAATTTTTTTATATTTTTGGATGGGATCACTATGTACATGTGCACATAGGTTTATAATGCTGTTACAGTATGCTCTTAGAAAATCTTGTTATATGTTTGTGTTTTAAAAAACTTGCAGGGCTCAGTTGTCATGTGACCATTTACTGTCTGATTGAATTTTGTATCTAAAGATTTGGCTAAGAAAAGCTATTTTATCTGATGAAGTTTTAAAATATTAGAAGAAAGATGCTAATACAGTTTTGCTTTTGGAATAAAACTGTATTTGGATTTTTCCTGTTGTCTTTGTGTTGGTTTACAAAAGAGCAGTGTTTTGATCTATCCTGCTGTCTTTGTGTTGGTTCTGTGGCCAGTTAGGCCTAAAATATCCCTTAGGGCAGTTAGCCCAATATTCTCCTAGAAAACTTAACTTGGTTTATCTATTAATAGACATTCTTGTATAAGCTTGATTCTTATGTTTTAGCTCCAGTGCATAATCTAGATCAGTAAAAATGTGAAAAAAATATCCTCTGAAATATTGCTTGGAGAATCAGCAAGGACTGCATCTGAGATTAAGCACATTGGCAATTATTTAATAAGAGTTTTGACTGCTGATAATCTCTTACATTTTAGGATAGGTTTCCAAAGTTTCTGATATTTCAAAGCAAGCACACATACAGTTCATTCTGTATTTCAGAGTTCTGTATCATTGCCGTGTTGCCTATAATATCAGGGAATTTCATTCTGAAGTGAAAGAGTTGTGTTACATTTTCTCTTCCAAATTGAACTGATTGCGTTACATGACTTTTCTTAATTCACATTTATTAAATAATAGCATCATTGATATAGACTGAGTGCAGAATTATATTTAATTGATTTGTTGACCTACCCTTTTATGCAAATAAAATATTCCTTTTGAGTACAACGTCTATAAATCCAGTATCATCATAATAAATGGATAGTGGTGTTATGTCACTTAATAGTACTGAATTGTATAACCTTAGTCCACTTGTTAGCAAATGGCACACAGTTCTGTTACTTTCTAAAAACTTTGCAGATAGACCTTTTATGATACTCCAGTAACCATACAGTACATGTCCTTAACCTGTCTTGGAAATCATATGTTTGGTACATGTTGTGAGATGCTTCCGGCAGAAACCAATCCCTCAACTAAATTTATTTCAGACACAGTTTAAGTACTGAAAGTTTTTACTGTTGTGATATGTTGCAAAACACAGCATATCTAATGAAGGTCTGATTTCAGACTACTTGTAATTAAGTAATGCCATGAGCAAATATGAAAGCAGTTTCAAAACGAGGTGATAAATATTTTATTATGATATGATGGACTTTGCATGATATAGCAATACATATAGCAGAGAACTGGTATTTCACATATTACCTATGAGGAAGAGTGTGATTTGGTCACGAGAATAAAACCTGAAGGATAAAACTGCAGCCTCTCCTTCCACTCTGAACAGCTATATTAATTATCCACAACTCGTCCATGGTATTTTGCTATTATATAATAACATTATTAAAGAAAGGAAATCTTTACTTTTTAAACAGTATCCTTTTATATTTCACACTTCTTGGTAATTTTTGTGTGATTTGAGTTCATTGAAACGGTGTTAAGATATGCTTTTTTATACACTGATTAATAGATGTAGTGACAGATTTGAATTGTATTGTTCAAATGGAATTTGCTACGCTAATATTGCTACTTCCACAGTTTGTCTGACTGCAATCAGTTAAATGGCTGAAGGGGTGTCTACCACCAGAGACAAAAGCTAGTCATTTTATATTTTTTATTATTATTTATTTAATATTTAGGGATACAGTCTATGTTTTAAGCTATATTATAGATTTCTTTTAGCATTTAGTAGTGCTTTATCACAATGTCATTTTCCTTAGCCATGCTGATTTCTTATTTTGCATCGGTGATGAACATGTTGCTGGGATATAATATTTTTTAACTCTTTTCCGGGGTGGGAGGTAAAACTTTCCCACTATATCATAGGTTAGTACTAATCTAACTGCCCTTGCAAGCCATTTTTTTTTTAAGCTTAGCCAATTATCCCTTGTGAGACTTAAACCCTGCACCTTGTGTTTGCAAGGCAAACATCTTAACCATTAGGCCACCCTCCCAACCCTCATAATAATATTAGTCTGATTCTGTGGCATGTTACTTTCACGACATTCATAGTTATCTATGTATTTTATTAAGCATCATACTTCTGAATCATATACTTATGCACAATGTCTCAAGACTGAAAGTTACAGATTAGTATCAGTTAACAAGTAAAAAAGAAATGCAAAACAATGGAAGAAGAGTGTAGGAAAATATTGAAAATTTCTAGATAATAAATTCAATATTAATAGAAACTGGTTAAAGCACAGAAAACATATGATGTTTATAATGTACAGAATCACAAACTGAAATGTAAGCATTGTGTTATTGTTAAAGTCTGAGACTTTAATGGCTTTTGGCTGTATATACTTGGTCAAAATTGATGCATTCATACTAAAATTAAAACAAAGGGCTTTCTTGCCTTCATCCTCCTATGGATATACATCATTTTTTAAGGTGGCACCACACAAGACTGAGTATAGCATTCGGCGAGCTACATATGTTTACTTTGCTAATGATTTTTGGCATCCACATTCAGCCGAACATCAATAGTGAGCTTTGTTTTCACTTAACAGTACTACTCATAACTGAAACCAAGAGATAAGCATATCCATGTAACAAACTCAAACAAAAGGCAAGTCATGATATGCTCATTTTATATAGGCCTTGGTGTAATCTTCTGACCTACATTTATGAATGGTAAGGGGCCATACTTGGGTAATAAAACTAAATGAGTATTTTCTGTCAGACAAGTTGAATGATAACATGGACTGGTAGAGCACAGAAGAGAACATTTCCATTTTATTTAAAATAAAATGCTAAAGAATTGACAGTACAATCATTCAAATATGATATTTTTTCATTTTCAGTTGCTAGTGCTGTTCTGATAATCCCATTTCAAGGAAATGAAGTTTGTATCACTGAAGAGTACTGGCTTTGTATTTAGTCTTGGCAAACATTCCCTTAAAAAATGTTTGTGTGCTTGTATACATATATATGTATGTATGTATATGTGTTTATTGATGGCTATATTCTGAAGTGTGTACATTCATACCTATCTATATACATATTTATTTATCTCTAGCTAACTATACACACATGCATATACGTACACATACACATGCACACACATGCACAAATCTGTGTGTTGTACACATGGACATGTATCTATATATAGATGTGTATTTTTGTGCATATACTAGACATATTGACATGTGCACCTTCGTACCTATATATATATATATATATATATGTGTGTGTGTGTGTGTGTGTGTGTGTGTGTGTGTGTGTGATCTGCAAACATTTTAACTGAATAAGTGAACTGAGACATGCAGACCATTTCAAACATGGCCTAGATCAAAATAGCAAAGGCTATACCTTTGGAAAGTTTAGAGCAGGCAATCAGCAAGCATCATTTATCTTTGGGAGAATGAAGGGAGGTGGACTACCTGGAGAAAAATCACCCAAATATGAGAGCAACATGCATGCATGTCTGAATAAACATGTTCTCATTCTTCTGTGCAGCTTAATCTTATCTAAATGCCTTATCGTGCTTGTCTGGCTACAACACTTGGCTTAAAAAAAGATGTTTATATAATACAGTCTCTAAGAACCAGTTTTGCACAACAGTAAATCATAAATTTTTAAGGCATTTATTTTAAGACCATCCAGAATTGTTACTTGGTCACAGAAATCAAAGTCTATGTAATTAAAGATACATTCTTTCCTTTTACTGCTGTGTCTTTTATCTCATATTAGCAGGTCATGGGAAACAGTATAAAAGTCAGAAACAGGTGCAGTCATTATTCATAAGGCTTAACCTTATGTGAGATTTCCTGTGACTAGAGGAGATATTCTGCAATTTGTAAAATTATGTATCAAAACTAGAAAAATGCAGAAATTTAAAAAGTCAGACAGTAACCTTTCTTGCATCAAAGTACATGACCTATTGTGTTTTTTATCTTTTGTGGGTTCACAGGATCTTCCCACTGCATCTCCTTCCTACACTGAATTGACCCACTTGTTCTTCAGTCAGGAAAGAGCCCTGTGGTGCATTTGGTGCACTGTTTTTTTTAAGTGTAGGATGTTACAAAAACTGCTTATCTGCCAGTCCTGCAGACAGTCCTGTCCCCCACACCCTTAGCAGTTTGCATGCTCCAAAATTACTGCTTTCTGGGAGCTGCATGCTCAATAATACACAAGCAGCAGATTTAGCACCTCACTGCTGTACAACTTGGACACACTAGGCTCTCTGACATCCTGCAAGTGTCGCCAATGTAGTGAGCTAAGCTTCCCACCCCAACCCTCACCAATGAGGTATGGTTGAACTGGCATGAGAAGCTACCTTACATATGGCACAGAGGGATGAAACCTTGACTACAGCCCTGCCAACCTGGGTTTGATTAGCTGCTTAGGTGACTGATAAATGGACATGCCCCACTGTGGTAGGGAGACAGGTTGCATGCTCATCTCTGACAGATGCTGACATGGGGATGTAGCTCAAAAAGGGGAACAGAGTGGAGACATGGCTGAACTGCTGCAGAGGTGGGGTAAAACTCCATTCTCATTGTATTCCCACTCCTCAGGTGGAGCCACTCAGACCCATAGAGGGGTACAAGTCAAAGTATTACAGTGGAAGGTGGCAGTGAGACCATGCCGAGGGTGATCTTAAATTCCTCAGCTGGTCTCAACTGCATAGGCCAGAGAAGTTAAGCTGACTTGGTAGACTAAGTGATGGCCGAGGTAGGGGGCATAGATTGAACATAGACTGATGCATGGAGGGCATATAAAAGCTCAGTGAAATAAAATACGCTAACTTCCATGCTCCCTACTTGTTTTCTAGAACCCATGCTGCTAGTCAAAGACAGGTTACTTTTGGGGACATTCAGGGCTTTATCTCTCATACCATGGAGCCAGAATCATTTTATTGTGTTTTTCTGTTTATTAGTTAAGACCATGATATGCATTTCCTTGATATACATGTCTCAGATTCATTGTTAGGCATGAGGTACAGAAAAATGCATTTAATTCCCTTACAAAATGAGATTCCTTTACTATATCAGCTAATCCAGAACATATTAATAACCTTATAAAGTGGCAGTGCTGTTAAGATATAAAGAACACACACTGTTGTGAATTCCAAATGTAAATATATAACTTTTGTTTTTATATTTCACAATTAATTAAAAAAAAAATCAAAGAAGAGAATTTAAACAGGGAAGAAAAATGTATTTATCATGCATGTATTCCTTAAATGAAGTGTGGTCAACGTATCATTGCTTCAGGTTACCTACAATTCCATTATAGTCAGAACAAGTGTGCTAGTTAGCCTGACACCTTCCATGCTTGTATGACAGAGAGCTCACAGCTATAATTAAAGAGTGAAGGAGGGCTGAAGGGCTCTTGATTTGATAAAAGGTGGCTGGCCTTCTCCTGATATCATGGTATAATTGGAGGATGTGCTTGGAGAAAACTGTCAAATGTTTAAATTCAGCCCAGTGTGGTTTTCATTTGATTTCTGCTGATTCCTCCAGTGTTGCACAGAATGAGTCAGGCAGACAGGGAAGCATCTGACACTGCGTGTAGTAATGTAGGATTTTTATGAAAATAAATTGTAGTGATGAGCAGTCTTTGGGAGTTTCAAGCTACTACCTGTGCACTCACAACTTTTATGTCCGTAGCTTGTGTCTTACAATGAAGTAAAAATAGAGAAAACTAGCTTTGGAATCTAATGACAAAACATCAAAATGCAAACCAAGTTACTAGTCATCTCCTTCCTAATGAATTCCCATTACTTATTGTTCTGTACTACATTCCTGTTAAGATGATACGAACAAAACTCCTCTTTCTTTCTGTGTATTCCCTTCTGTATTATTGTCTTTTAAAGCAAGACTTAATTCAGTTTCTGCAGATCTTGTCCTGGTCTCTGAGCATTTTTAATGTGCTATCACTCTTTAAGTGTTAACCTTGCTGCTTCTTTATTGACCCTGTACTATTTTACCTTTATTTTTCTGCAGTACTGTTTCTGTTTTGACAGGAAGGTGTCAGATCGCCCAGTGGTCTCCTTTCTGTAACCTTCCCATCTGTTACAGTAGCTCTACACCTTAAAAACAGAAAGGTGTTAATACTCTTTATAATGGTTGTATTGCTACTGAAACTGGTACTCCTACTTAGGTGTCTTGCTGCACCCCATGTTGCTAGGTTCCAGGGTTTTTGCACATGTTGTACACATCTTTTAGATATATTACTAAGGGTTGCTGCCCCCTAATCTAAATAATGCCTTAGCATTTGCACTACCCTAATATGTCTGGCTCAAATTAATACTAGTTCTTGATTAGATATGCAGCGTAAAACAACTTCAAGTGGGGGAGTACGTTGTTAGCTCTCCACGATATGTGGAACTTTACTGCTACACAATGGCATTAAGAGCCAGAGTAAAACATATGCATACATCAATGAGAGGAAATATGGTGGTTCCTTACTCCTGCCCTCTGCAATGGCACAAGTAACGCTCAGTTCAGTAAGTGGGGCGTAATCCTATAGGGATGCTTATATACCATTGCAGAGTTTCAAAGATTGATGAGATGATGTGTTTGGCTGCCAAGAACAGTTCATTGGTTTTAACTTGCTTTCAGTAACATGGAGTGAAAACAACTATTTCTCAGCTGTCAATACTGCTGCTACAGTGTGGTTGTACTACTAGATACCTAGCAATACTATATTATGTATTTAACTTTGTAAGGAATTTCAACCCTTCCTTATTCTGCTGTGCTTTCTGAAGTAAACAATAGTTACCAAGTTATCCATAAGCTATCAACAGACACTCTACTTGCTCTAATGTAATAATAAATATCAACGCTGTTTATATGGATTCATACAAATAACTGCTGTGCTAGCACAGCATAGTTAGAATGTGAATTATGTGGCTCTTTTTACAAAACCTCTCATGGATTAAATGAAGATGTTTAAAATGATGTATCCTTGTTGTGCCTGTGTCATATAGCACTGCATACAACAAGGAGTAGAAAGGCGGCACTTCATGAAAGCTGCTGTGTAACATACATCATAAATAGATATGTTCTGGAGATAGGTTAGCAGTCTATTCCCTCCCCCTGTAAAGGAATTATTCAGACTTTGTTGGATGTGTACCATACGAGAAGATGGAGTGCATTTCAGTCTAGTGTTTGAATGAGGTGGGGCATATATTCCTCTTCAATCCTTGCAGAGTCAGCACATACGACTGCACCATATCAAATTGCAGTGGGATGCTACATATGTTCATGTATTAAAGATATCTGTTGAACTAAGTTCTTCAGGTTAGCAGTGGTAAGTCTGAAATGGCTGGCAACCTGCAGTGAATGACACTTGATATCTGAGAATTTTTCACAAGATTGACTTATGCCCACCACAAATTCACTAAAATGGTTTATTCATTGGGTTTCAGAAGATTTCTTTTCTTATGTAAACATGATTTTTTTAAGCCAGGGTGTTAGCGTAGTCATTAACATACTAAATAAATGTCAATGAAAACTGTTTTACTTTATTTAGAACACTTATCATAGTCATTAAAATACTAAGTAATTGTCAGTGAAAACTGCTTTATTTTATGTAGAACACTTCTGGTATTTTATTGTGCAATAATAACCTCTAGAATAGAAATTAAATGAAATGATGGTGGCTAAGAACCCCCCTGTATACATTGTCAGGACTCAGTTTCTGTGGTCCTTCTATTATTTTTCATTTATGTCCACCTGAGGAGTATTGATTCCATATTTTATACCATGTAATAGTAGCATATGCCCATTACAACATATGTCATTATCAGTGTCTGTACTTGTAAAAATATCTAACATAAACATTTCTAGGGGATAATCTGAAAGAACCCAATAAATAACAATTGTCAATTTCCTTCTGGAATATCTGATTCATCTGGCATTTGGAAGTGTCCATCTCTACCAGGGTTAACAAACTGACGTAAGTAGTAAGTGAGTAGTAAGTAGGTAAGTTAGAATGAAAGTAAACATGTCAGGAACTAAATAAATACATAAATAAAAATTCCTATTTCTTACCCCTGTATACCACAAAAAAATGTTTTCAGATTAATGGGCTTCTTTTCAGAAATTTGAGATCTAATAATCTGAGCTCTGTCACTATAAAAAGTAAAGTGTAACTCAAAGATTCAAAGAAAATGAATTCTTTGCATTGGTGGACATTGTCTCCTTTATCACATGATATAGGAGCTATTCCCCAACATCCCTTTTTATGGATATTTGCTAACATGCCTCTTATATATTGTAACTCAAGATCTCTGTGCCGCAGATTAGGGGAAATAATCTCAAATTCCACGGTCTCAGAATTAGCACAAATTCCCTTATTCACACTTGTTGTTTTTCTTACTGCCAGAAATTATAATTACTTTCCCCAAAAATTCAATGCACCCCCACCTCTCAAAACAAAAAATGGTAAGACTATGTAGGAGTTGATAGAGGAGCATATTCCATAAGTAATCAGTCTGAAGATGACAGGCTCCTATGGAAAATCACATTTTGTTTGAGATGGTAGACCTTGCACTATCTGATACAATTGACAGCCTTTAACTGTCTGGTAAGAAGTCAGGTTTCAAACTTTTATCTTAAATTCATTCACTTCTCTTTTACAATAAAGCAGAAACCACCTGGGAAGGGCAAGGCTCCATCCCCTGAAGATGAATGTATTACTGGATTGCTGTTATACGCTGGTTATTAAATAGCTTCCTGAGTTTTATTTTTGAAGGTGTGTTGAAGGAACTGTCAAACGTAAATAGAACTTGAGATTGTGTGGTTTGCAAGTGTGTAGATAATTTATAAGGGCTGCAATAAAAATGAGCCATGAACAGGTGAAGACAGCTCAGTATGTCGGCAGTTATGTGCCCAGTGATTCTAGAGATCTGGTCCATGCACTTATATCCCATGATGTGACAGAGTAACACTTTAAATTGGGAAGACATTTGTCTGGCAATCTCTAAGGGAAGCTGTAGAAATGTTTATCTTAATGTGTGTCTGGTGATGGTATTTTCCTAGCAAATAAATAAAAACATTGACTATATGAGGATTCTCACCCTGCAAAGAATTAATTTATGACCATACAGCCTGACAGGAGAGCAGTTCTGAAGTCAAACTTGCTTGTTCAACTTCTTCCTCAGTTGTATTCAAATATTCACCAATACATTTAAACTGAGAACATGTCTGCAAATATATGGCTTGACGGAATAACACATTACTAGCAAATGCCTCAAATGTAGTACTTTGACAACTGAAGTACATGAGACAGCAAACATCTCCAAAGAATAGAAAAAAGCCTCAGCACATCCGAATTAAAAATGTATAGTCTAGCCAAGATTAAGCTTCTAATTCCTTTAATGTATACATATCCAGATTAAAAAAAAAAAAAAACATTTTAAGTACCCAAATGGCACTTTCATCACCCTGTACTGACAAAGATGCCATTGAGTAGTGAAATGGGTTTTTGGCTGTTAACAAATCTGTTAACATGTTGTGAAGCAGAGGGAAGACAAACATTGTCTGCACTATTTAATGGCCTGTCATGTGTTGCCTTTATCCATCATGTACTGTATGGAAAGTATTTTTATTTTTCCTACCCCTGCCAGTTCTCTTAATTCAGCTACCTACCACGTTTGGTGCCATTAACTAAGCTCAGTTCTATCAATTTTCTAGTCTGCAATTGTATAGCTGATCCTGTCAACAATTTACTTTCCACCAGCTGTGAATCCTCCCCCCACCATGTAAGACTTATAAGCTGCTTAGAGCTGGCTTGCTGTCAAAGATGCCTATCGTTTTTGGAGTATTACTCTATTTGTTTGTTGATATGCCTCATTATATTATCTGTATGTTTCTCAGTAATGTCTTCTCAGATCAGTCTGGTTACAAACCATCAAGTGTAGAGTCTGTGCAATAAAATGTAGCAGGAATGGAAACACAAGTGTAGCATTATAATAAAACCAAACCTTCAAATAAAATAATGCTAGAGCCAGTCCAATAAAATTCCCAAACAAGGTAGAAGGTATAAATAAGGATGTTTATTTATTGCTTTCATCCTCACAGAAACAGGACTTCATCAGAATAAAATGTACCAGATACCCAGTTCAGCACCAAAGGTGTATCACTTAGCACATCACTGCTGTTATGACATTTAAATTTAAGTGTCAACAGTGTTAGCAGATCACCATGTGCAAGAAGCTGTGTTTGTATTCCCAGTCATTGCATTTAATAATGGTTGAATTTAAATAACAAACTGATGGTTGTTTTTTAAGCTGACTCATGGACAAAATAAAGTGCATTGCAGAGAATAAGTTGGATGCTGTTATTTCAGTCATTGCTCATACAATCTGTATGTAATACCGAGCTGTGTAAATCACACTCAGACACATGCTTCCCAACCTTTTTTTAAATGTTTAACAATTTTACAGAATCTATATTACTGTTGTGTGTAATACCCCTGCATGGTAGACTATATCTTACCGTCACTGGCTGCTTCATTTCCTGCACTGTCTCTAGTCCCCGCCCCTTGGTTTCTCTTTAGGTTCGTTATCTCCTTCCTCCTGGTATGATTTTCACTCTTCTTGCATTTTAGTACATCTTTCCATTGCTTTTCCATTTTCTTTCCCCTCCTTTCCTCATTTGGTCAGCTTCTAGAGTGTTCTTCCCATGTCCAGGAACTTCTTATGTAATTCATGTTCCAGCACCATTCTTGTCCCCTTCCAGTTTTGAATAATGATGGGTTTAACTTTGGTAGTCAGCAGTCTGATAATGTTCATTTTGTCTGTTTTCAGATGTTGTTCTCATTCATTATGCCCCATATACAGAATTCACAAGTATGGTCTGCTTCCTTTTGAAATGCCCCCCCCCCCAATCATCTGTATCTGCTTCCAGACTTCTAAACCCCACCCAAACTGCCAAAACATGTGCATCATAACTGCCTCTTCCTCCTGACACATCCAGCATCTGCCTTCCTTTTAGTTGTGTTGTTTTCTCTTTACAAATGTCATCAGTTTACCATCTATGCAGTATTCTCAGGTTTTGAACTCCCGCCCTGTGTACATTCTGCATGTGCCTCACTGCCTCAATTTTCTGCCACTATCCTGCAACTTTCATCCTTTTTCCTTTTCCTAGTTCTTTCTCCTCCTCCCTTCTTTACCTTTATACTTCCTAGATCTGTTTGATCCTTTATGTCCCTTGCCTGTTCCATTTCTTCTACACTTTTACCCTTCCTTCCTTGCTCCTTTCTCTTGTTGCATCACTATGTTGTTTTCCCAGATCTCCCTGAGTACCAAGCAGTAGCACCATTGAGTCTCTGGCATTCTGTATTAACTCTTCCATTATTTTAAATATTTCCCCACCATCCTTTTCTCTGCCTACTAAACATTCCTCTTTAAGCTATTGGACTTTTCCTCCAGATTTCTTAATTTTCTTTCCTATCTGTTGCCATAGTTTTTTTGTGGTTCCAGTTATTTTGGTGCTGATTTATTTATGTCCTTTAGTATGCTTTTTTATGTCTCCTACTCACTTACTTTTTTTTGCCTTTCTTCTGCTACTATACAGTGAATGGTGTTGCATGTCAGTGTGTGTACACTGGTATATGACGGTTTACCTTTGAATGAGTGAATTGCATATATGCGAATGGTCATTTCTGTGACCCGTAATGCCGAGATACGGACAACATCAAAGGATCAATTGTAGAAAATGATTTGCTGGAAAAACATTTCCGACATTTGGTCCATGTGTTTGAATGGGAAAAAAGCATTTGCTTATTTGCCATCCAAACACATGGTGAATCTTCATTGTGTTTTTTTGCAGCCGTACATACATTTTGCATGTCGCACATATGGCTTTCAGTGAAATAAAGGTAAACCGGTATATGCTGGAGCCCCCCTCATCCAACTTTTCCTATTCAGAATCATTTTTGCCTTGCTCCCTCTTTCCCCCTTGCCTTTACTGGCCCTGTACTTTGTCTTTTTGCTATTGTTGGAGCCTTTTGCCACTGGAGTTTTTTCTGCACTTTGCAGACTTGGTGAGGAATTATTGGTAGTATTATCACCCTGAGTGCATTAATTCTCCCAAGCAACCCCCCCCCCACACCAAAGAGTATCCATTATTTTTTCCCAATCTCTTCTAGATTTTCCCTGTTGTTTCTTTGACCATGTTCCCAACAAACATTCTTACATACTTAAGATACTTTGCCTCTTTTATCTCACATATTCCCACTCCCTTTTTCTAATCTTACTTTGGGAGGAATAAAGCCATCTTGTTGAAGTTTCAAATAGTTTATCCAGTTAAGTAGGTCACCAGATGAGTGTTCTTGTTCTATAAAAGTAGACTGTCCCGCTTTCCCTTCCTGCTTCTGCCGATCCATCTACCTACTTAACTGACTAAACTACTTGAAACTTCAACAAGACATCTTTATTACTTCACTGGGAGGGTTTCAGAGAGACAGTCTTCTAGATCTGCTACTAAAGTGATTTGACCTGGACTAATCTTTTGCCCTCTGTTTCTTGTTAGTTCTATCACCCCTGGGTTGCAGGTGGGATACCAGACTTCACTGAAGCCCGCTGGATTACCTCTGTTAACCGTTTAAGTGAGAGTAGAGGTCAGAGGCATAGGTAGCAGCATTAACAAAAGGATCCTTCAGATTTCCTTTTGAAAAATCAATACACACTATTTACAGGGGAAGTGCCACCAGATTTAAAGGAAAATGTCATTAAATTATGGTTTGATTTAACAAGACATGGTGATACATATGAGGCAGTGCAAGAGGTGGCCATATTTGTGAGGAGTAGATCCAGGCTATTGAGGACCCTAGCAGAATGGTAAAGTATTTGAAATAAAGAGAGTCAGCATTCATAATATTAAGGAAGCACCAAACATACCATTCATTGGCAGTGTAGATCAGCCAGTTTATTGATGGATAGTTGAAGTCCCCCAGTAAAAACTTTTTGGGTTTAATGGGAATTTCAGCTGATGTGTTAAGATAGCAACTACACTCAGAAGGAAACATAGAAGGTGTAGTATAGCTAACTATGAAGTTGTATTTAGTGTCATTTAGGCATGATTTAGACTTCTAGTAGTTCACATCCAGTATCTCAAGCAATCTGCCATGAAATGATGATTGACAAATATTGATACTCCCCCAGAACTGCCAGTGGGACTAAAGATGTGATAGACATTATACCCAGGAACAGAGGGAGTGCATTCATTTCTATGAAACTATGTTTCTATAACTACTCATATATAAACATGTTCACTTTGCAGGGGGTCTCAAGTTCTGACGTTTCTTTTTTTATTAAGACTCCTGATATTGAGTAGATCCACATTAATGAGGATTTCATTTTCTGGGTCTTATTCTATGGCTGTTTTCTATGCATGAATCTCTCTCCTACCTGCCTTTCCTGTACTGTTTTCCATAAGAATTCCCACACTGTCATATCAAAGGCCTTCTGCAGGCCAAAGAGGGCTATCTCCCTTTCCCTTCCTGCTTCTGTTCCTTCTTGAGGTCCTACCAGTTTTGTCTGCCTTCCTTACCCTTACAAAGCCATTTTGCACAGCTTGTATTATTTTCACAATAATTCATCCAGTGTTTCTATTGTTACCTTTGCCAAATGGTATGTACATTAATCAAAATCCTATACTTCCCCACTTCCTCCCTTTCCCCTCCACTTTAGGTGTTATGCTTAATCTGGTCCTACTCATGCTTTTAGATGTTTTTCTTGAGTCCTGTTTCTCTTGTATTCCTTCTCCAGGACCTTCCACACTTTCTACCCTCCCTATTTCTAGAACTTTAGGGTAATTAATTTGGCTCTCCAGTTTACTTCTTTATCTAGTATATTGTTTTCCTTCTCATAACTTGTTGTGTGTGCATTCAGTCCATGTCTTTGTTCACTCCCCCCAGCATATATCCCTTTACCTTCCTTCTCCAGTTCCGTTCTAAGACTTCTGTCCCTTCCTGTTGTTTGTAAATTGCCTTATAATATTTCTGAAATATTCTCTTGTTAGCTTGTGCTCTTCTAAGCATTTTTCATATCTTCCCCTTGTTTTCCATATATCTCTCTCTTTGCCTTCTCCTACTTGTATCTGTAGGCTAACTGTTTCTCCTAGTACCTCCTGAACTAGTGCCTCTCAACCTGAAGGCATTGAAAATAGGAATAAAGGTCCTTAAAAAATAGATACTCATATTTTTAACATGGTGTATCTAATTAGCATAACATGGGTTCACCAAATAGCATACAACTTTTCTTGCATCAAGTAAGAAATAAGACTTTCCAGAAGGAAAGCACAAACCTCCCCATGGTTACAGAAAACCACTAAGTCAGAAATTAAAAACAGGGATAAAGCCTGGGAGCACTGGCACAAAACCAAAACCCCCTCAACTAGACATAAATTCCTAGAACTACACAATAGAGTTAAAAAGCTAATAAAACAGGACAAACTCCAATACTACCAGTCTGCCCTAGACTCCTCCCAACACAGCCCCAAACAATTCTGGTCCTCCATAAACTCCATACTCCACCCAGGTAAAGTCAGTACCTCTCTTCCTAACATCCCTCACTCCTCTAAAAATATTGCTACCTCATTCAACATACACTTCACACAAACCATACTATCACTAGCTAAACAACACAACCACCCTCCCCTCCAACCCACACCTTCAACTAGTAATCTCCCCACTGCCTTCTCTTTTTCTCCTGTACCTACCTCCAACATAAAAAACTCTTAACTAAACTTAAGCCCACCAAATTAGCAGCAGACAACCTCCCAAGTGAATACCTACAAATCGCAGCTGATGCTCTGGCCTACCCAGTATCCATCTTGATTAACCAATCTCTGTCTGAAAGTTACGTTCCCACACTGTGGAAAGTATCACATATAATTCCCCTGCACAAAGGCGGCCCCTCCACAGAACTAACCAATTACTACCCCATAGCTTTTCTCTCTCCACTCTCCAAAATAATAGAGAGATGCATACATTCTCAGGTCTCAGACTACCTCCTTACTAACAACCTTCTTTCCAATACTCAGCATGGCTTCCGACCAAATCATAGCACCACCACTGCCTTACTCTCCTTTACTAACACTATCCTTCAGCATAAAAGCAATGGCTATCTCTCCTCTGCTACTTTCCTAGACCTATCTAAAGCATTTGACATGGTCCCACACAAACAACTCATCTCTGTCCTCAATAACCTATCCTTCTCTCAATCAGTCACCAATTGGTTTCAGAGTTACCTGTCTGACCGCCAACAATCCGTTGTATTGCAGAATGACATATTTCCCCAACTACTTGTCTCCATAGGGGTTCCCCAAGGATCCATCCTTGGACCCCTACTCTTCTCTGTTTTCACCAATAATCTAGCCTCTGCCACCAAACATGGCACACTCATACAATACGCAGATAACTCAACCATCATCTGCTCAGCTCAGTCCCTACCCAAACTGCAAAAAGTCACACAGGAAGCCTTTTCCACTATTGAAACTTGGTTATCCAATGCCCAATTAATGCTCAACCCAAACAAAACTAAACTACTTATCTTCCAACCCTTCAAACATACTCTAAACAACTCTCACTTTAACATCACAGCAAAAGACAACACCACTGCATACCCAACTGAACACACCAAATTGCTAGGAGTGGAAATAGACAATAAACTAAAATTTGACTTTCAAATATCCATGACCATAAAAAAAATCCACAAAAAACTAGGAGCGTTATACAGATATAAGCAACTTCTCACCAAAGCAGCAAAGATTTCAATAGCAAATTCCCACCTTATCTCCACCCTACTTTATGCCTCTCCAATATATACCAAACTAAGGCAATGCGATCTAAATAAGCTAGAGACCTGCTACAACAAAATTGCCAAATTCGTCACAGGGGCATCCTACCGTAGTCACCACTGTCTCTCACTTGCTGAACTGGGCTGGCTTGAACTCCCTCACCTCCTTCAATAGTATCAACTATCACTCGCCCACAAACTAGTAAACCATCCAGTAAATGTCCCATCCCTCCAGAATCTACTCCAACCCTATCGCACCACCAGACCACTAAGATCCAGCAACAAAAATCACTTGCAGATCACTAAAGCCAATAACTCTGCTGGTGAAGCACTATTCTCTTGTGCCATAGCCAAATTATGGAACTCCCTCCCACCCACAATTACCTCCATACCATCATGCACCCACTTCAAAACTTTACTAAAAGCGCACCTAACAACATGCTGGCTATGCCCTTGCAACTCCCACTCTAATATCACCCACCCCATCCAACCACTACCTTTCTTTCCACCCCACTAACTACCTTGATTATAGCAAGCTCAGATGCTCATAAGCCTAATACTTATTATACAGCAGGAACTTCTTATTGTAACATTTGTTAATGTCTGTTATGTACTTTGCAGATAAAGATTCTAGTTGTCTACTGATGTACTATGTTCTTAATCTGTAAATATGTTTGTAATTAATTGCTATGTTAAATTGTTAATCGCTATGTAAATCCAATGTAACTTCTGTCTGTTTATTTTAACTGTGGAGCTTTTCTCCCCAGGCCACCAATGAAAATGGACCTACGTCCAGTCGGACACTCCCGGTCAACAAATGTAAATAAATAAATAAAATAAATAAATAAATGTGGGATGCTACTTAGAAAGATGTTTAATAAACAGTTATTGACAAAATGGTGGAAAATAGTACATGATTAAAGAGACAGTGCAAAATCTGTAGATATTAATGAAGTAATATTGTTCTCCACAAGGTTATTTATATTTCCTTCAGAAAAAGTGAGCTGTAAGATGTGTGTCTTATTTCATTCTTTAAGTGATTATTATTACTAGTATTTTGGCAATGTAGTAGGGATTCCTGTGTGCTAGACAGCTTCAAAAATCACACATGATGACGAGGATTTGGAAAATTGTGTGAAAGGGTAAATCAAGCCTGAAAATAGGGACATACCATCAACAATAGGAGCATCCTGTGCAAGGGTAAATCATGCCAAGCAATAAGAAATTTTTTCCAAAACAGGGACAGTTGAGAGGACTGGCTCCAGTACCATTGTTGAACTTCATGCTCAAAAATAATTTTATTTACTAATTCCATTCATATCGCCTTTTCACTGATCTGTTGTGTTTCCCATCTGCTTTTACCATGTCTTCTACCTCTGTCTACCTCTGCCTAGCTCATCAGTTGCCCTTCCTTCCTCTCTTCTCTCGTTCTCTTCTGCATTGATCCGTTTCCCCTGATTGTGACCATGATCTCATCCCACTCATGTTTTTCCATTGACCCCCTGTCTTTTATAATGTATGTACTGTCTCTTTTACAGTTCTTGCAGTACTTCCTTTTCCACTGTCGCCTTCTGTTTATAGCTAGCCCAGCTCCATCCCTCATTGTTTTCTGCTCCTGCACACTTACTTTATTTCTCATTGCTGAATGATCTGATATGTGCCACTTGTTTAACTGTATCTCTTCCATTATTTACATTATGTCTTCTCTAAGAACCTGTCTACCCTTCTGGTCTAAGCCAAATTGCTTCTTGAGAAGGTGTATTCCCTCTCAGTTGGATACCTTTCCTCCATATCCGTTCTTGTAGAATCATTCTTCATCTCTGTTTGGTGCATATATGGATCCTATTGTACAGAATTTACCTTCCTCTCGCCTGCCACTATGTACCAATCCCACTTTTTATCATGTCCATGGTCACCTGAAGCAACTCCCTCCCTCCCTATTGTTGCTGATCTCTCTTTTTGGGCTGTCATAACACAGTATTTCCAGCCCACCTCTGATTTTCAGTTTTTTTTCTTATAATCAAAAAATGTCTCCCCATCCTTTCTAACTTATACTGTGTCCTGCTTCTAATGTTGGAATTTCAAGAACACTAGTGTTCCATGTAATTAACTGTATTTTCTTGTTGTTTTTGTCCATGTCTCTCTCTTCCTATTTGTTCCCATCTAGCATAACAATTCCTCTGGGCCTGCCCTCCCACCCCAGCCAAGCTGGGTGTTGTGTTCTTTGGCAGCTGCCTGCATTCAGGCCTCTCCTTCCCATCCCCTACCTATGAATCTCTGCCTTTTGTTTCCTGCTCATGCACAGGTTTGCAAAATGTATTAGTCTTTTAAGACTTTCCTTTGTTCCTTTCAAATGTTCCTCACATTAATACACCACATGCCAACCCAGTAGTTGTGTCACAATGTTTTTATATTCCTGGATTTCTGTTCACTGGTCTCCCTTCCCCACCAATGCTCACTAGTCTGATGTACCGACTTCATTTGTGTGATAGTCATAAATGTATATATTTTTATTTGCAGTTTTATAGCTCTTTACCTCTCCATTCTTTTGTTTCATATTTGTACTTGGGTTGTTCTTTACCTTACTTTTCCCTTGTTTCTCCTCATGCATTCCTTTTCATAACTTCCCAGTTGTTACATCAGCAATTATTACTTATTTTTTCTAAGACTTGCACATTAAATGCTTTTATCCTGCTTTTGTTTAATCCTTCATTTGTCCAGCAGTTCACTTCTGAGATCCTCACACCATCCACAGAAACATCCTTACATCTCCTTAATGCTGTCCTTTGTCTCCCACTGCTTCTATGTCTCCGCCTGCTTTTGCGTCTAAATCTCCCTTGCAAGAGACGTTTTGTTTATGCATCATTTGATATAACTCTTTCACTTGTTTCCCATCCATCAGCTTGTCTCCTTTCTCATCTCCTTGCAGTTGCATTTGTTATTTATTTCCTACTTTATTTTACTGGCATGCAACTCCTCTGTACTTCCTGGTCTTGTCTTCTTCCCAGCCTCTGACATCACACATCATCCCAGTGTCTCTCCATCACCTTTCCTATGTCTGCAGCTGTTCTTCCAGTCCATGTCATACAAATGATTCAGATTTTTTCTTCCTGGGTTGGTTGGTTGCCTGAGATATCTTTGTTTAAGTGTTTGAACATTGTCTCTGTTGTTCACCTAGAATCATGTCCCTTCCTGCTGTACTTCCGAAATTGCAGGGTAATTCAAAAGTGCAGCTCAGTTGATCCATAGCTAGTTTAATAACTGCAGCATAGGTTTCATCCTCTTACAGAGTCCTGAACCACCTTTATGAACACCTCTAAAAATGAGAGAACTTCTCCTTTTGTTTAATTTATTTCACAAAAAGTAATGAAAATGTTTAAATATACTTGGGCCTGTTTTCTGCTGCTGCTTGCTGTCACCCCACTCTATGTATTCTCTCTATTAGTGTACCTGGGTTTTCTGCTATCATAAAACTATCATGTGATGACTGCATTGCAAATTGCTCCATTTTACTGCTGCTCACTCTGTCTCTCTCTTTTGTATTATTCCTTTTTGTGCGATGTTAAAGATCATCTCTCTTTTCTCCTTGTGTTTTTATTATATCTGTTAGCTCTTGCATTCTATGAATGTGTTCCTGCAGCTCAGCTTTAATTGCTGCTTTATCTTCCTCCAGACCTTTTGTCTTTCTTTGTAGCCCTTACACTTCTGTTTGTTGTTGTTCTGTTGTTTGTTTCAAGGAATTCACATCCAGCCCCATTGTAATTACCTTTTCAAACAAAATGTGCAGTTGTTCCTCCTTATTTGGTAAAGTAACCATCTGTTCCTTCTTTATTCCTGCTCTCTCACCTACCCTTCTATCCTATTTGTTTTTCTCTTTGGGAGCACTATTTTTATTCAAATTTATGTAAAGCCTTCCCACAGATTTGGCCTTGAGCAGTCATGCTGGCTGTGCTCTCTAACACCCTTATCGCCTTCTTAGCCTTTTATTGAAACAGTGTAGTACAGTTTGCAACTAGTAGTCAGAAGGTGTGACACTTTATGATGGTTAAAACTGCAAATGTAATGCCACTAAAATGAATGCATCACAGTTTATAGTGTTAAAGAGCATCATGGGTATCCCGTATTAAACTTCTTGGAATGATTATAAAGGATACCTTTAAATTTGATCTGCATGTTCAAAATAACATAAAAATTATTCAACGAAAATTATGAGTGATCTACAGACGTAACAACTTCCTTAGCAACACCACTGAAACAAACCAGTCTTGCCACTACCAATGGTCTCCCACCTCTCCATCCTAACCACCCTTCCTGATACAGTTACAAATTAGCTGGTGCATGATATATTAAGGTTTGACAATCTACTGCCAACTAACAGTACCATATATACCACTGTAATGCTCTTAAGACAATGAGCTGGCATGAATTAGCACTGCATTATTCACAAAATCAATGAAAATCAATGACTGCCCTACATTTACTACTACTCACCATTCCCACCACCCTACTAGAACCACTTTGATCTAAACAACAAAATTGTCTCAGTATATATAAACGCCACTAATCTTTTGGCCAAAGTTTCTACTCATGCTCTGTTGCTAAAAAATGGAATGCTATCCCCCTGCAAATTATATCTGCTTCTATCCTCTCCAACTAAAAAAAAAGTCTGCATAAATAACCATTGTGTTCAGGTTGTAGTGCTTATTATGTGAGGATGATCACACATTGTTTAGGAAAAAAAGAATTAAAGAACATGACTATTCTGCCTGGTTTAAGAGGAAAAACTGCAGTATTCAAATACACATAGCAATGCTTTAAATACAAAAAGTGTTATTTTATTTTCTGTACTACTGCAGGTACCCCTGGTCACTATAAAAATAAGGTGGAATAAAGGGAGACCATTTGGCAGTTAAAATTTGGGGCTGACAAGTTCCCTGGTTTGAATGATAAAATACATATCAGATGATTTTCAAAAGAAAAGAGGTAAAAATTTGCAAGTAAGAAGTAATGGTCGTTCAGTCTCACACTTTGCATTTATTTATTCTGTGATGATAAGCGGTACTGCCAGTCATGCCAGGGAGAAGTAGGATAGTGGATGCATGACTTGTGCCAGCACAGCTAGCTGGAATTTCGCAAATAAAATATCAAACTGATCTGTATGGATGCTTGTGCTGAAAATGTATCAGTGAGCTTTGCTTGTGTTAATTGTGTTAAAATGTATCAAAAGTGAACGGCACCCCACAGTGCTGAGTAGGCTCGGGAAAGGTAGGTCTGGGAGCAGCCACAATTTTTTTAAAATGATTTTAATTGCTATATAGTCATGAGATGGCAAATATTAACAGATGCCTCAACTACACCAGGATTAAATGACTATATAACAATTAAACCAATGTTGCAAAAATATATATAGTGTTTAAAATATTTTAATATCATTTTTAAAAAATTGTTTTTAAGTAATGGATGGATCTATTAATAATAAGTTGAAATGGAGTAGAACATACAACAGCATTCGCTAGTGAAGCTAACATTCACATGGTCACAACATTTAGATTTGACCTATGACTTATTCTTTTTTTGAGCACAATCTGTTATTATTTTAATATTTTGTATGTTATGCAGTTTGCACATTTATGCATATGCATTGCACATATAGTAAGTAAGCCCATGGAGCATCCACAGTTGTAATATGCATTATATATAAACGAACAAAGTTTAAAAGTTTAAATATTATAATTGTTTCTTGTAAATCAGCATGTTTAAAGATGGCCAGTATCAATAGTTATGACAAAATTATATTCGGCAAGTAATTTTAGAACTAGTCAATTAGTGTTTTAATTTGTTTTAAGATAGTGCATGCCTTTTTAATGAAATACTGTTTCACAGCATATTTTGGTGCCAAAAAGTGTATAAATTGCATGAATTTATCAATTAATGTATTCTGATGAAGTCCACATGGTAGTGGATGAAAGCGCTTAATCGAATGTTTTAAGAAAGTTTGTTTTTTATATTTTATTCTTATTAAACTGGTAGTATCATTGTTTGTTGGTTTTGAGCTTTTATACTAGTGTATCCGTATAATAGCGTGTTGCTCTTGATTGATTTTTGGTTGTTTCAACGCTATTTTTGGATTTATATTCTGTCTCAAACTTCAAAAGGAGGGAAGTAAATATTGTGGGAAGAAATAGCCAGGGAATTGTTATGGCTAGGCTTGTAGGCCCTAGGGCCGACAGCCTAATACCAACCTATGAACCTATGAGATATTGTGGAAACCTAGAGTCAGTTGATCAGATGAGGTCATTCTGTGAATCATCTTGGATATTATATTTTACAGGGAGTAATCTCAGAATATAGAGTATTCTGTTTGGAAGCCTGACTAGAAAGACTGCTCATGTATTTCATCTTGCCTTGCCCAAGTAAGTTATTAGGGAACAATAAATTCTTATAGATTCAGTCAGGAATGTAGTGAAGCTTAGTTTAGATATTGTTTTTCTTTATTCGTCTTAGTCTGTCCTTCAATGTTCTTTACAATATTTCCTGTGATCTGAAGTCTGTAGTTTACTCTGGATATATATTCGGTATTTTAATGTTTTTTTACTAGTTATTATTAATTATATTATAAACTTTTATCATGGCTGGTTCTTGTAGAGAGCATCTAACCTTTGAGAGCACTTATATTTATTTTGTGGCACTGTGTGGGCCACTCCAGAAGGTCTAGTCATCTTGGTGAACTACTACCATTTGTAATAATATTAATATTACACAGTATAATTAGACACCCTTTGTGAAGGCCCTTAGAGTATCTGATTGTAAAGTGTCTGGTGATAACTACCTTATACTCTGGGCAGAAGGGGGCACAGTAAGTATATCTGTGCCAGCCACTCCCAGGTGTATGTGTGTGTGAAAAATCAAATTTCTCAGGGTGTATGTGTGTCAGCTACATAGGGCAGGGACAAGAAGCACTGGGTTTACAGAGAGAGTGCTGGAGGACTTCGCTTGGACACTAAGCTGAGGACCTAACCCTACAGCTGTACAAGTGGAGAGTCTTATTGGGGATCTGGGGGAGACAGACATAGAGACATCCAGACCCCTGGCTGTGTGTGTCCCCTGTGTGATCTTAAGGGAAATTGTACTTGATGCAAAGAGGTCCGCATCTGGAAATATTGAGTGCATCCATTTATATTCGAAGTGCACATCCCTCTCCAGTGTCAGTGGTGAGGATTCAGGCTCCTTGACTACTGGTTCAGCATGAGGACAATGCATATCGATGCCTATCATATATTGGCAGCAGTGGTGGTCGTCACATATTCATATATTATTTTCCTTTTGTTTTTAACATAACTAAAAAAAGGTTTTTAATGAGACTTTGTGTGTGAATTGATTAATCAAATGTTTAATTGTTTTTTAATTGTCACTTGCTGTTATTGCATATATAAAGAACATAATTTTTATGGTGTTTTATTCTGAGGAAGTCACATAGACAAAAGCATTGAATAAAGTAATACTATGTTTTGTTTTCTTGGTGTTTCATTTCCACAGTCGGTCTGGGTTTTTGGTTGTTTTTTGAAGTTTATAAATAAGACTTGGTTCTGCTCCTGCACTACCACAGTCTAAACTCTCCCCCCCCTCCTTCGACACCTCCCAACATACTTACTAATTCCTTCTCTCCAAACATAGTCCATCTGTATCTTAGATAAAAGACAAATATCATTTTGCCTAAATTTTATTATCTAGTCATCTCTTTTCCAAAGAGTGTGTTCAGAGTGTTTAATGTCATCTCTATGAGCTTAACTTATAAACTATTTAAATACTGAAAAATAAAAAATAACCTCAATGGGTCCACAATAAAGCTTGAGAGCAGCTGTTTCTTCCAGTTATTTTTTGAAAGTTTTCACTCCACAGTGTAAATCAGTACAGCACAAAAGCACATAAAATACAAATATCATCCAGAAACCTCTTGTATAAAGACCATTTTGAACTAAATATGGAATCAAGCACCCATTTTTCTTCCCATTTCGCTAAGATCAAACTTGCATATGTTGGGGCACAAGCTACGCCCATAGCCACCCCCTTGATTTGGTGGAAATACTCCCCTTTAAAATAAAAGAAATTGTATTTTAACACCAAATCCAACAACTGAACAATCACCATACACTCATTATGTGTTAAACTACCGTCCTCAAAAATTAATTCCTCAAACATTACCTTTCCTTCCTCCAGTGGAATGCAGGAAAATAGGTCCACTATATCAATAGTAAGATAATACATATTGTCCGCATATAAGTCTTGTTTCACACTCCTTAAAAAATTCCCAAGAATCTCTAAGGATATTATTATGTTTTAACCATATATTTTTCAACTTAGAGTCTATATATTTTGCAAGGAGTAAGGTTTTTGACCCTTCCGCTGAAACAATTGGTCTCAATGGTGGATCCATTCCATTCTTGTGTACTTTAGGGATCCCAAATATAGTGGGTATTCTTGTTTTTTCCAGTTTCAGATACCTCAGTATTTTATTGTCAATTAGACTTCTGTGTATAAGTCCTCTAAGACTGCGTCTATCCTTGCATAAGCTATATTAATTTCGTTTTTAGAACTACTGATGTACCTGTCAGGGTCTCTGAGAATTTCATTAATTTTTCTCTCATACATAAAAGTGTCCATTAAAACCATCCCACCCCCTTTGTCTGGTTTCATTATTCGTATGCCTGTGTCTTTCCTTAGTTCCACTAAAAGTTTGTGTTCTCGTCCATCTAAATTTTTCTTAAATCTAACTTTATTAAAGTTATTTCTAATTTCATTTTCAACCAAACTCTCAATTTTTTTTGTAGCAACAACAAGAACAAGTAGTGAGTCCCAGCTCTACTTTCAAATTCTTGATGGTTTTTCACAATATATACAACATTAAAACAGTTAATAGATATTTAAAGATATAGCAAATAAAGTGCCTCTTCACTATAATAACATGGATTATCAGAAAAATATATTGAGACAGAAGGAGTCCATTCTTATTATGAAATATGGCACTTTATTTCCCCATGGTTTAAACAAGGAATGTAACCTATATCTTTAAATATCTATTATGTATTTTTAATTGAATGATCTAATTGAATTGACTGTTTGTTTGTTGTATTATATAATTTTTTTAGCTTTTTTTTTTTTTTTTTTCTAAGGCTGCTGGCTTGAGCTTAGAGAAATAGGGGGACTTATCATTGGAATTGTATTGAATAAACCATCAATATTTTTCCTTCTGTTGTTTTTTATCTCAATTTTTTTTATTTGAGGATGTAAAGGGGGGTTATATATGCTCTTTTTTCACTAAATTATTGGGCCTTGTAACCATATCACTGTTGAAAAGAAGTTGAAAATTAATCTTCCATAAAAATACCTTAAAATCTAATAAAATCTTTGTAAGCTCTCCTTTAATCAGGGGTATGAATTTCATATCTCTGGATAATAAACTAAAATATTCATCATTCAATTTAATGGAAGTAAAATTGTATATACTAAAATCACCCTTGGTGAACCTAAAGGGATTGGATGTGTCCTGAATGATAACTTTGTTTTCCAAATTGGGGCTGGTGGTACCTGTGCTTGTTAGTACATCCCCCTCCCCCTTCTTGTTACCCCCTGAAAATTTGAATAATACTGGTTTTGTTGGAAATCACCTTTATTCTGGAGTCTTTCAGATCTCATTAAAGGGGGATAATCGTTAAAATCTTCTAGGTTACCTACTTCATCGTTTACACTTGGGTATTCATTATGTATTTCTTCTTCCCTACAACTGGTCCATTCACTGACCCAAAATCTAGGCCTAGATCTGGGCATAGGGTAAATAGTGTTGTTCTTGTACTCTGCTAAATCCCTTTCATGTTTTTTGATTTTCCTTTGCACTAGTTCACCACATTGGTCATCAATAACTTTCCTAATCTTATAATATTTCTCTCTTTCTTCCACAATTCCAAACATTAGGTCATCCTGGATGTTATCATTTAACATGTATATCTCTTTCAATAAATCACATTCTACCCTATTGTTTTCTTCAATCATGCTTTTTAAAACTTCCAGCCCACACCTGTTAAAAATAACAATTAATTCCTTGCAAAAACTGCTCCCTGGGACAACATTGTTTGGATATTTGCATACCCAGAGCCCCTTGGGAACAATATTCTCATTAACACATTCCTTTAGATAGCTATTTTCAATATATAAAGTTTTGTATTTAACTAAAAGTTTCTCAAACTTGCCAACCTGGTTCTTTTATGAATCAGCCGCTGGCTTAGGTTTAGTGTTTCTCTCTTTGACATTAATTGAAAAGCTAACCTGAAGCCATTCCTTAAGGTTAAAATCATTGCAGTTCATATTTTGAGCTGATGAATGTGCATTCTGCCCAACCCAAAGAGATGGGCTGGTGTTAGATCTAGATTGTTCCCAAGGGGCTCAGGGTATGCAAATATCCAAACAATTTTGTCCCAGGGAGCAGTTTTCACAAGGAATTAATTATTTTTAACAGGTGTGGGCTGGAAGTTTTGAAAAGTATGATTGAAGAAGACAATAGGGTAAAATGTGATTTATTGAAAGAGATAGACATGTTCATAGGTTCATATATTAGTACTAGGCTAACTGCCCTTGCGAACCATTTTAAGCCTAGCCAATTATCCCTTGTGAGATTCAAACCCTGCACCTTGTGTTTGTAAGGCAAACACCTTAACCATTAGGCCACCCTCCCAACTCCGAATGATAGCATCCAAAATGACCTAATGTTTGGAATTGTGGAAGAAAGAGAGAAATATTATAAGACAGGAAAGGTATTGATGACCAATGTGGTGAACTAGTGAAAAGGGAAAGGATTTAGTAGAGTACAAGAACAACACTCATTATCCTATGCCCAGATCTAGGCCTAGATTTTGGGTGAGTGAACGGGCCAGTTGTAGGGAAGAAGAAATACATAATGAATACCCAAGGGTAAACGATGAAGTAGGTAACCTGGAAGATTTTAATGATTGCCCCCCTTTAAGGAGATCTGAAAGACTCCGGAATAAAGGTGATTTCCAACAAAACCAGTATTATTCAAATTTTTGGGGAGTAAGAAGAAGCGGGAGGGGGAGGTACTAACAAGCACAGGTACTACCAGCCCCAATTTGGAAAACAAAGTTGTCATTCAAGACACCTCCACTCCTTTTAGGTTCACCAAGGGTGATTTTAGTATATACAATGTTAGTTCCATTAAACTGAATGATGAATATTTTAGTTTATTATCCAGAGGTATGAAATTCATACCCCTGATTAAAGGAGAGCTTACAAAGATTTTATTAGATTTTTAAGGTATTTTTAAGGAAGATTAATTTTCAACTTCTTTTCAGCAGTGATATAGTTACAAGGCCCAATAATTTAGTGAAAAAGAGCATATATAACCCCCCTTTACATCCTCAAATAAAACATTTTGAGAGTCTGGTTGAAAATGAAATTAGAAATAACTTTAATAAAGTTAGATTTAAGAAAAACTTAGATGGACGAGAACACAAACTTTTAGTGGAACTAAGGAAAGACACAGACATACAAATAATGAAACCAGACAAAGGGGGTGGGATGGTTTTAATGGACACTCTTATGTATGAGGGGAAAATGAATGAAATTCTCAGAGACCCTGACAGGTACACCAGTACCTCTAAAAACAAAATTAATATAGCTTATGCAAGGATAGACACAGTCTTAGAGGACTTATACACAGAAGGTCTAATTGACAATAAAATACTGAGGTATCTGAAAGTGGGAAAACCAAGAATACCCACTATATTTAGGATCCCTAAAGTACGCAAGAATGGAACGGATCCACCATTGAGACCAATTATTTCAGCGGAAGGGTCAAAAACCTTACCCCCTTGCAAAATATATAGACTCTAAGTTGAAAAATATATGGTTAAAACGTAATAATATCCTTAGAGATTCTTGAAATTTTTTAAGGAGTGTGAAACAAGACTTATATGTGGACAATATGTATTATCTTACTATTCATATAGTGAACCTATTTTCCTGTATTCCACTGGAGGAAGGAAAGGTAATGTTAGAGGAATTAATTTTTGAGGATGATAGTTTAACACATAATGAGTGTATGGTGATTGTTCAGTTGTTAGATCTGATGTTAAAATACAATTTCTTTTATTTTAAAGGGGAGTATTTCCACCAAATCAAGGGATGGCTATGGATGCAGCTTGCACCCCAACATATGCAAATTTGATCTTAGCAAAATGGGAAGAAAAATGGGTGCTTGATTCCATATTTAGTTCAAAATGGTCTTTATACAAGAGATTTCTAGACAATATTTGTATTGTATGTGCTTATGTGCTGTACTGTTTTACACTGTGGAGTGAAAACTTTCAAAAATAACTGGAAGAAACAGCTGTTCTCAGGCTTTATTGTTGACCCTTTGAGGTTCTTTTTTACTTTTTATTGGTTTTAGTGTTTTGTGGACCTTTTTGACTTACTTGTGGATTTATTTATTTAACTACTGACAATGTTATTTTTCAGCTTGTTGTATCTGTCCAAATATTTGCACTATGTATGTATAGATTCACACTGTATGAACTGGAAATTAATTTTTTACTTGGTTAATGTGGTATTCTTCTGTATTAGGTTTTGTAATAACCTTATTAAACTGTAACCATGCTAGGTCAATGTGGAGATTTTTACACCACACCTCAGCTGAAAATGGGATGTTATACCAGTCAGACTTTCCTGGTAAACGAATGTCAAATAAAATAAATACATTATTACTTGCATTTTAAAGTAACACCTGGCTGTAAGTAAAAAACATTATTTTCTTACTGTACAGAGTGATGTACCTCATAACAGGTGACATCTGAGAGGAAGGCTGTGCTGGGTTTTCCTTGCAACTTCAGTCCTAAGATTTGAAGATGGAAAACAGCAGATGAATATCCCACAAGGGAGATTGGTGGAGGGATATTTATGGCATGTGAGCAGTGTCTAGAAATGTCTGGGTACTTCACCTGTCCCATATTGATGAATGCAATTGGATGTGTGTGTGTTCTGGCCACAGGCATACCTCACCTGCAGCAGTGTAAAACAAGGTGTATAATAGCTTTAGAATGTACCATTTTTGTAAGCTAATTAACAGAAGTGAGGACAGCATATTCATGCTGGAATACAAAAGACATCACATTGGGATTTCTGATTCTTGTATAAAAAGCAAAATCTAAGGTGTCCAGTTATGAACATGGCAATTAGAACCACCCTGGACATCACCCACTTTTGATAATCTGTGTAAGACACAAGCAGCTCTATAACACACACTTAAAAGGCTGATGTGACAAAATATCTTGTCCAAATAACAGCTGCTAATATGTTTGTGACATGATGAACTTGTGCATGCATTTAGTGGCATTAAGGTCAGAAACATTTAATGCCCTCATCCCCTGTTATATACAGTTTTAAAGTGCTGTTCTGAAAATAAATGTAGCCACCAGCAACAAGCCATTCACTTCCAGTTAGACACTGTAATGGGAAAACATATGTGGAAATTACAAGCCTCCCTCTTTTCACTTCGGATGTCCTATAATAACATTTTTTCCAGCACCCCTTTTTCAATTAAGCCTTTATTGCCCACTCAGTAATCCCAACCATTGAACCATCCTTCTGTTAGAGGGTTCCATTTCAGCATTCATTTGTTTATTTTTTGTCTCAGATAAGAAAGTGCCAAGTGTCAGGACTGCTGCTTTCATTCACGGGTTCTGGGATTTTTTGCAGGCCTATAATCCCCCCCAAAACTCACCCACATCCCTAACATCTGCTAAGTCTGGCTGTGCATGAGAAAGCTATGATGTGCAACTCCCCTCTGATGCTATGTCATCTATCCTGCCCCACAGCCTATTTATTTCTTTCTGAACTGTGGCCTCCAAAAGAGTTCAACAAGACTGAGAGAGAGATAGAGACTAACATAGAGACTAACACATACACTCTCCCCCAGGATAGGCATGTCCCATTCTCTGCACCAAACAGACAGGCACCCTTATCAGCAATCAAACCTGTGTCACCTGGGTTGTAGTCAGGGCTTTATCCCACTATACCACCATAACTGCCCTATCTACTTTACTGAGGTACTACTCCATTACAAAATTAATGAGACCCTGTGCTTTTATATGCCTTGCCCAGTGCAAACAAGAGAAACAACAGCCAGATGGCTGTAGTGCAGAAAAAAAAATTCTTCTGTACCAGTTCACTGGAAAGTAAGTCTTAAACTATTCTGAAGTCCTTAGAGGTGACACCATTAAAAGCTGGTAAATAGTTTTTGCTACCACACTTTTCTTCTTATTGCTTGTGTTGCAACACACAAATGCATGTTAGCTTTCAAAGCTGTTGAAAGATTTCTGGTGTCATTCTGTGGTGGTGGGCATCTGTGCATCAATGCAATGTTTACAAATAAGAATTTGCATACATGAGAACCTTGCTGTAACAAGCTAGGTCCCCCTGTATGAATCTCACTCTATTTTTTTACAGGTTTGGAATGTTATCAGTGAGCTTCCTGTATTGCATATGCAATAATAGAGTAGTGACTGAAAACAGCAAACACAAATTAGCAGTAAACGTACTTCAACATTTCAGAAATATTCATGCATCTAGACTGCGATACCAACAATACTAAACAGTATAATGAGTCATTCCTTTTCCTTTTTCATATAGAACAATATATTTTTATGTAGAAGAAACAACGCTAACGCCATCTGTAATGGAGAATAAGGTTGTGACATCTAATGGGAGCATGGTGTCAGCTAAATGTTATACCTACTGCAATGACAATTCCAGTTAGAAGAGAATCATTGTTTGACAAGTCTAATTCTCTAAATGTTTCTTATACTTAGTGGAAGATTAGTGTAGTGATATAATACTAATACTGTGTATCAAACGGTGTATGATACTAATGTTATGTATCCAATGGTGTGATACTAACACTTTGTATCTAATGGTGTGTGATACTGATACTGTGTCCCTAATGGCATGTGAAACTGATACTGTGTATCCAATGATGTGATACTGATACTGTGCATCTAATGGTGTGTGATACTGATACTGCGTATCCAGTGGTGTGGTACTGATACTGTGCATCCGATGGTGTGTTATAATGATACTGTGTAGCCAATGATGTGTGATGATGTGTATCCAATGGTGTGGTACTGATACTGTTTATCCAATGGTGTGTGATATTGATACTGTGTATCCAGTGGTGTGGTACCAATACTGCATATCCAATTGTGTGTGATATTGATACTGTGTATCCAATGGTGTGTGTGTGTGTGTGTGATACTGATACTGTGTATCCAGTGGTGTGTGATACTGATACTGTGTATCCAGTGGTGTGTGTGTGTGTGTGTGTGTGTGTGTGTGTGTGTGTGTGTGTGTGTGAGTGATACTGATACTGTGTATCCAGTGGTATGTGATACTGATCCTATGTATCCAATGATGTGGTACTGATACTGTGTCTCCAATGGTATGATACTGATACTGGGTATCCAGTAGTGTGATACTGTGTATTCAATGGTGTGTAACATTGATACTGTGTATCCAATGGTGTGGTACTGATACTGTGTATCCAATAGTGTGATACAGATACTGCGTATCCAATGGTGTGTGATAATAATAGTGTATATCCAGTGGTGTGTGACAGTGATACCGTGTACCCAATGATGTGGTACTGATACTGTGTATCCAATGGCATGTGATACTGATGCTGTGTGTACAGTGGTGCACCAATACTGTCTATCAAATGGAGTGATACCAATACTGTTTATCCAGTGGTGTAGTACTGATATTGCATATCCAATGGCGTGCATGATACTGATACTGTGTATCCAGTGGTGTGTGATACTGATACTGTGTATCCAGTGGTGTGTGATACTGATACCGGGTATCCAATGGTGTGTGTGTGTGTGTGTGTGTGTGTGTGTGTGTGTGTGTGTGTGTGTGTGTGTGTGTGTGTGTGTGTGATACTGATACTGTGTATCCAGTGGTGTGTGATACTGATACCATGTATCCAATGATGTGATACTGGTGCTGTCCACAGTGGGTGCACATGATGTTGTATATGAACTCTGAACATCTTAGCTAGGTGTTTTGATTCTGACCTGAAAGGGCAATTAGGTAGATAGGTTTGATGGCAAAAGTGTTAAAGGAAGTATACAGGATTCTATGAGCCATTTTGATTAGGCTGAGGTTTATGACTATTGTTTTGCAATTTTCTGTTGGAAATGATGTTCAGTAATGTGCAGTATTTAAAGTGGTACTACTTATATTTTTGCTTAATGTTGAAACAAATGGGACCTATTTACAGTTTAGGTCTCAGGTGTGCGGTATATAATTCTATCAACAGGTTTGTTGACCATTTTTATTATTATTTCTTCATAATCATAATTGCCATGCTTGCCTCTATTATTTTTATACTTTTTGCTTTCATATCCAGGTAATGTTTTTTACCCCTCCCACTCTGCTCACATGTTCTGCGAATTTGCCTCCAGATTAATTTAATGTCCTGTTCCTTTCCACTCAGTCCCCACAGTAGCTATTTCTTTCATAAGAAATTCTACTTCTACTGTCTTCGTCATGTTTTTAGAAGTCTTTGTAGTTCTCCCTTCCTGTGCTACACTATGGTGCCACATTGCTTGTGTTTTACAGTTAAGAACATGTTCACACTTATAGACTTGGTTATAGTGACACTCCACAACTGAGATGCACTTGTTCAACCATCACAAAAGACAGATGGTTTTCATTAGACATCACTTGAGCAATTGCTTTCTTAGTGCTTTGCAGTATCAGTAACAAGAAACAAACTTGCTGTATAGTTGTAAATTCACCTTCAGAAGCCAAATGCTTGCAAGCAGCTATGACCACCTGTACTCCTTCCCACGTACATCCAAGTAATGCAGTTGTAGGTAATCGGATGACTGGTGCATTATACTTTCCTGACTTTTGGTTAGATCTGCTAGGAAAAGTGGCAGAGCATTGATAATGACTTTGTACTTTGGAACTATTGGTATAACATGATGTAAGTGCAGGACAAACAGCAGCGACTCTACAGGTCAGCCTGGGCATTGGCATCTACTGTCATGTTCTGAATGGAGGGAGACAAGAACCCTCTCTCCATCCAGCCCCATAACCCTCAGCTTAGCCTCACATATATAGTACTTATACCTGACTCTGCTACCTGTTAAGTGGATTTAAATTTGTATATGTACATGACCAGTTCAGTTCCTTGACATCCAGAAGCAGAGAATCTACTTACCCCCAGTTAAGGCTTGTAAGCAGTTTAGCTGTCTATAACTTTTGTGTGCTAACTAAAGTAGCTGCTTATCTTGGAGTTTGCTGTGTTTTGCATCTCCTTGCTTTCCTGTTTATATCATCCCTATGTTTCTCAGTAATTTCCCGTCATATCAGTCCAACAATGATGTAGTTGTAAAGTGTATAATTCATGCTTTTTCATATCAATCCTACAATGCACTAGTTGCAGAACACATAGGTTCATAGGTTCATAGATTAGTACTAGGCTAACTGCCCATGCGAGCCATTTTAAGCCGAGACTCAAACCCTGCACCTTGTGTTTGTAAGTCAAACACCTTAACCATTAGGCCACCCTCCGAACATGTATCAAATGTACACAGTATGAAGCTCTTTGGTGGCAGTATATATGTTTACTAAATCAAACATAAAATTATGGTGTACAGTGGTAACAAAGAACTGTTACAGAAACTGCATTTCTAGAGTCAACCTTCTTATCATGTTAAAATAACTTAATGGTGGCTGGTCATCAGGTCTTACAGTTGTGAAAGTGAAATACTAAAGGGTTGGATTGTGCTATAAATTACACCACACCTATAATCTGTTTACACCCTTAGGCTGTCTGATTCAGAATGGGGCTTGTTCCCTTAAAAATTACATTTTGTAGTTTTATAAAGGGAGATGGTGTTCTAAGGTTATAGAAATAATACATCTAGAAAGCAATCCCTGAGAGCAGTTGTCCACACAGAGGTCAGGTGATTTTACTTGGCCTATGTACTTCATCATAAATGGAAATATATAACCTCTTGTTCCTCCACCAGGTGTTAGACCTAATTGTATAACCTTCAAAAGCTATTTATTAGGAGTCGGTAATGCAAATCCATCTTCTAATGCAAATATAATATTATGTGACATCTGACTGTGTTTACATAGGAGAGTTAGAGTTGTCCTGGTCTGCAGTCATCAAGCCTGCCTATCTGGACTACAGGCATGGCTACTGCACATATGTATTGCAAGTCGGACTACAGCATATATTTTCTTACAAAACATTTACCATCATAACATTTTCCAGGATCACTGAATCTCAGGGAATGTGAGAAACATCCCTTTTGCTGTAACCAACATTGAATGGCTGAATTTGTGGTATGTTTTGCTGACTTGCAGTTAACCAGATGTCCTATTCCTTAAACAAAGTCACATTTACAAGCAACAGAATCAATTTCAGTAATACTTCAAAGTAAAATAATTCCTAGGTGGCAATAGTTCTGTAATAGTACATTCCAATACAAGTGTACATGTAGGACCATTGCATTCCATGTATTTTTTAGCACAAACTTTTCTCTCTTTTCTGTTGTTATCATGGGTTCGAGGTGTCCCTCACACAGCTATTACTGTAGTAAAGTGATGTCTGTGATCACCTTAAAAAAGGATTAACCAGTGTCTTATCTCAGCTTTCACAACCCTGTAGCTGTAAGCATTATTTCACATGGCCTTGCATTGCGTCGGTAAACAATTTAAGATTTCTTTGAGAGAAGTTTACCCTTGCAATGACTTCTTGTCACTTCGCTGGATAGTTGTATTGTCTTTTCTTAGCACTTCCCTTGGATACCACAAATTATTTTCTGTTACCTACTTCTCTTTTCTCCAGTGCAGGCAGGACTGTAATCAGTACAATCCCAAGTAGATTAATTCACATTTGAGTTGGTCAAATTCCTAGGATACTAGATTACATCAAACAATTCCATCCTGCCATTTTCCTATATATAGATCTAGGCAAAGTGGTTCAACCCTGCATTTACCTTATAAACTTACCCCTTGTACTACAGGCATGGGAAGGAATATCTTCATTTGAGGATTCACATATCTGGTGGTTGGCACTATAAAAGAGAGCAGAGAAACGGTGTCCATTAAGGACTCACACTCTGCATCACTTCTAGACTTAAAAAAGTTTGCTAAGTTGCTTGCACCAAAGTGAATGCAAGATTAATAACAGTACTAAGACTGGGTTAGGACCTCCACACAATGACAAACTGCGATCCTACTGACCCAAAAACCACCCTCCCTCTCTCACTAAGCTATGGTGCTTTCGATACACATTGCTGACCGACTCTCCATATTTGTATTGGAATAATAATAATAGTACCATTTTGTTAACCAGGTAGGCCCACTAGATGCGCAGTCCTTTTTCTGGGGCAACCTGGTTGCAATGTCTATGCAAATGACTTACTCACGGTGACATAACAGACAAATGAGGGCTGCATTAATCAAACCCTTAGCACAGGAACTGCAGCTTACAGCCATATATCTCTGTACCAACTATCATACTTCACTATAGGCACACCATTCTGTCAGACATCTTGTGATACCATCACCCGGAATGATGCCTCAATACAAACAGATAATGATTGACTTTAACAATTGGCTTAGTTTCTGGTTTCAAGTCCAAGGTGATCCAGTACCTGACAGCCTGGGATGACATGATTGATAAACCATGATGCTTTGCAAGAGATGGCTTGCAGCTGTCTCCCTTGGGCTTCAGGCTCCTGGCAAAGACTCTTGCCTCCCCATAGAACCTTTTTTAGGCAATTCCATGAGATGAAAAACTACCAACATGAAAATTTCATCAAAACATAAATTAAAGGTCAGGCTGTTAAACATTAAGAGTCTAAACATAAAACTGCACTCACTACAAGCAAGCATTCTTATCCCTGGAAGATGCTGACATTTGTGCAGTCACAGAAACCTGGTTCAAAGCTGCAGAGAGCACTCCAGCCATACCAGGTTACTCATCCTATCATACATTCAGACCCCAAACTGTGGGCAGCAAAGCAAAAGGAGGTGGAGCTGCAATATATATAAAATACATACACACCTCCAGTCTTGTCAAGGTGCAGTTAACAATTGACAAAACCACTATTCAAATCATAGCTAGCTATAGCCATCCAACTTTGACTCAAGATACTCACTCCATCTATCTAGACCTCTTTGAATCTATCAAGATTCAATCCTTTACCCTGATCCTAGATGACTTTAACTATCCGACCATAGATTGGAAGAAATACTCATGCCAAAACAGAAATGACCAGAGATTCCTTCATTTTATCAATGCAAATGCCTTAGACCAGTTGCTTGACACCCCCACAAGAGATGAAAATGTCTTGGACTTGGTATTAACCAACATGAGTAACCGCAAGCATCCCTACAGTGTTATCATCCCCGGTAAGATCCAACCGCAAAGTGGTCCCTTTCAAAGTTACTATCTCCCCTGACCCCCCCTAGCTAGGGTCAAGCAAAAACTTCCCCAAAGCTGATTACAACCTCCTGAGGGAAGGTATAAACAACTTCACAGCTCTTCCCCCTCCACAGGCACTGGCACATATGTCCAAACCTACACCAAATTACAATAACAGCATTTATATAGCTGCATGGAATCAGGAATACCCAACAGGATGAAATCCTCCTCCTCAAGGAAGAGTAAACCTGTCTGGTGGACATCTGCAATAAATAATCTCTGTAATAAAAGAAAACAGGACCAAGAAAGAGCAGGTGCCTAATTGGAAGCAATCCCTCCTTAGCCTGAACAAGTAAATAAGAGCACTAGTGAAATCCTCCAAAGCAAACTTTGAGCCCAAACTGGCCACATCTACTAAAGACAAGTGTAAGGCCTTCTTCACATATGTCCTCAACCTCTAAGGAAAGCACCCAGATCTGCTCAGAACTGGTGGTCAAGGACACCACATACACAAATGCTGTAGGCATAGCCAACCTGCTGGCAGACATATTCAGTAAAAACTTCACCCCTCTGCCCCCCCCCCCCCAATCAGTAAAACAGAACATCCCCAGTACATGCTCCCAAGAGTTTAATAGGGCACAAGTTATCACTGACCTCTCAAAGGCAAAAAAATACAGCCTCCATGGGACCCAATAACATCCCAGGCTGTATCCTACATGAACTCAAGCAGGAACTTGCAGCACCATTAGGCACCCTATTCAACCAGAGCCTGAGTACCAGCTATTCCAGCTGAGTTGAGGATAGCCACTTTCATCCCTTAGCACAAAGGTGCAGAGTCCACCAATCTAGGAAATTATAGACCCATCAGCCTAACTAGCCTGATCTGCAAAACCATGGAACGGATTATCATGGACCTCATTAACAAGGAAATTGGCAACCTCCAGACACTTGATCCCACACAGTTTTGTTTTGTCAAGGGGAGGTCATGCCTGTTAAATTTGGTTGACTTCTTTGATACAGTCACCAAGACAGTGAAATTTGGTCAACTTCTTTGAGACAATCACCAAGGCCATGGAAGAGGGGAAGACAGTGCACACCACCTAACCTGACCTGGCCAAAGCCTTCGATACTATTCCCCACTCAGATGTAATAAATAAACTCTCTCAACTAGGCATCAATCCATATGTTACCAGATGGGTAGCAAACTGGCTCACTGATAGAACTCACCTTGTCAAAACAGGGGAAGCCACCTCAAGCAGTAGACCCGTAACAAGCAGTATACCCGAGGGATCAGTCTTGTGGCCTCTGCTGTTTGCGATATACTTTTCTGAGGTGCAGGCCAAAACCAGTGGGATAAGGCTGACCAAGCCTGCAGATGACTGCAAGCTGGGTGCCTTCATCAATTCCCCTAGAGATGTGGACATTCTCCAAGAGGGTCTCGCCCAAACAAATGACTGCTGCCAGATACATGGCCTTAAACTGAATGCCAAAAAAGCATCATCATTCCCTTTGGGGAGAATGATGTCCCCATAAATTATCACATTGATAATAAGGTCCTAAGCATGCAATCATTCATGAGGAACTTGGAACCAAGGTTGACAGCAAACTGACTTTTGACCACCATATCCTCCATTGTGCAGAAAGATTTCTATATGGCCCACCTCATTAGTAAAGGTATCTCATACAGGGACAAGGTGGTCACAACATCCCTGTATTCTTCCCTTATAAGACCCATTACTGAGTACAGTGCCCCTTTCAGCATGTACATCACAAAGCACATGGAGCAGCTGGAGAGACCACAGAGGTTCCTCACCAGGAGAATCCAGGCCCTCAAACATCTACCTTACACAGATAGGCTAAAGGCCCTGCCTCTCTACTCAGTCTCTTAAAGATTCCTCAGAGGTGACCTCTGTCTGGCATACAAAGCAATCTGAGAGCCCGCCTTGATGGGACTGCTGCATATCCGCAAGCCAAGCTCCACTCAAGTAACCTGCACGTGCGACCTCAACCTGGTCTGATATCAATAGGACTTGTTGGTGGGACAGATTTGTGTCCCAGAGACTCCCCCTCTTGTGGAATAGACTTCCTCTTCACATCAAGCAGAGTACCTTATTAACCCTTTGTAAGTGCGATCTGTTTAACTGGATGGGGAACAGAAAATACACCCCAGGGATTCCACCTGTGTCCCTGCTGGAGAGTGACATAGGGAGTTGACTTGAGTCGATCTAAATTCTTGGCTAGGCTTGTAAGGGCTTCAGGGCCAATAGCCTAGTGACTTCCTTTGATCGTATAATCCTATGATATATCTTAATGTTTTCATCATTTCTTTCATTATATCCTTTTAACCTGTCATTCATCATTACATAGCGTCATGCTATCTCGGATGGGTACTGTGGTCATATGCATAAGTTACTTCACTACAATGAATATTCTTGTTATGGCCTTCCTATCTTCTACTTACTCATTATTCTAGTACAACCAAAGCAACTCTTCCATCACCAGAAAGTAGATGTAAATGACATTATATACATATCCCTGAAATCGTCAAATCTGTATGACTACACCTTGCTTTTTAAATTATGATGTTCAACTCTTTTATATCCAAACATTTTAACATCTTACTCAAAAACTAGGTCTAAGGACAGTTTACATTAATGCACACAAAATATGCAATAAAATGACCTCTGTTTGGGGCTGCTTATGGCAGAATAAGCCAAATACACTTGTACTTATGGAAACATGATCATGTTCTGATTCAGAATTTCTCCCAACATTGCTAGAAGGTGCCACCATATTTTTTTTCCAATATTATGATATATTTTATGTCAATACTTCATCTCCATTTACTAATTACAGAGGATCACGTTAATGCAGGCAACATATAATAAAGTCAAATACTGTTTCTTTATTCTTCCAGGCTTTCCAAAAAAGTTAGTTGATGCAACTTTCTATTGACTGAAAACTGATCGTAGATGATTATGCCCAGCCTGCTATTAGTCAAGCTATATGGCCTATCATGGCCTATCCCAACTAATAAAATCTGGTAGCAGAATTTAAAACGTTTCTGAAAAAGAGCAGTGTGGGCAGAAGTCATTCTTGCTGTCTTTGAATTTTGCACATGGAAAGCTCTTTTCCTTCCTTTTCTATCCTGATCTTGTAAACTATAGAACGGCTTTTTGACTCTCTTTGACTCTATCACTTCCACCATACATATACCAGGAATGAGTTGTGTCTTAACCAGGAATAAATCATAAAATCAGAAACATCAAGGCCTAAAAATAATTCTACCAAGATTGATCGGTCCAGACTTTGTGTTTCTGTCAAACTGCCAATGAAGCGAAAGCCCATCTTTACAATAGGAAACACCGTTATTTCCAGTGGATTGAAGATTAAATTCTCTCATATCCCTGGTGCTAGGTTAGCAGTGTAATCAAGCCTGGAAGAGTAAGTTATCCCAGAACATTACAATTATATGATGTGTTGTTTGTCATATCTTAAAATAATGTACATTTAAAATCATATTTTCTTGTTGGGGAGCTTACTGTGATACATGTGTTGTGCTTTTATACTTTTAATACATTTCTCTTTACTACGAACCAAATGTCCACAAACAAAAAATCCAAGAAGACGAGGTCCAGCCGACAAGAGTTTATTGACAGCGAAAATAAACCACCATTGACCTAGGTTTCGTCCGTATAATCAGACTTCTTCAGAATACTAAAAACACCACAGCAACCACACTTAAATACACAATACAATTAAACAAACAATTAATTAATTAACAATTCAATGAAATTGAATCGCTATAAAAACTTATAAAAAAATCTAACCAGTGTTACCTATCAGTACAACCCTACGAAATCCAAAATAAGACGAAATGAAATATACAAAATATAAAATATAAAATGTATGCCACATTTGTATGAAGATGATGTATGAAAGCAAAAAACTAAAAATAATAAAACTTGTATCCTACCAATAATATGAATGTCAAAAACTACAATAAATGTGTGATATGAAAAGCTTTTGTATATACACACTTAGTACATATTGAAAATTATAAATTATAATAATCTGTTACCTGTAATGTTCATTAACTTAAGTAAAGGCTTAACAGTACTATACTCATTAAGACCAGGATAATTATGTGCATTTAATCTGAGCTGCCATCTCAAGACCACTAATGCCCTTGCCAGGCATGTGGTTGATTATGCTGATCATAGTTTCAAGTTTTGTATTTTACAACAGATTAAGTAGATCAACAGGGTAGGGTCATTGACACACATTTGGACATCTGTGAACTTAGATGGCAGCTCAGATTAAATGCACATAATTATCCTGGTCTTATTTATTGTATTTCATTGAATTGTTTAATTAATTAATTGTTTAATTGTATTGCGTATTTAAGTGTGGTTGCTGTGGTGTTTTTAGTATTCTGAAGAAGTCTGATTATACGGACGAAACCTAGGTCAACGGTGGTTTATTTTCGCTGTCAATAAACATTTCTCTTTACTCTTGAGTTTGTGTTAATTTACTTGTAGTATATGTAGAGATTAGGGGTGTTGGGAATAGCCTACTACATTGTCGTTTGCATCCCTTTACAACACCGATTACACTGTAGCGTTTGCTGCTTTGTACAGTGATGTTTTACTTTTGGAGTCTAGATGTTATAATAACAGTGTTGTGTATTGAGTAAGGGGGAGATGTGATGTTTTATCGTAAATGAAAGTTAGCCTAATTCTGCACCACTGTCCTCTGTTCATGAAGTAGCTAAAGAGTTATTTGAGTTTTTCCTCACTACTGCATATAATCTGTCTGTCAGTTTAGTTCAATGAGGACCTCTAATGTAACCTCCTTGAAATTAAGTTCCATATGTTGCATCCGTATTCTGCTTAAAAAGGATAAACACATCACTTGTTGCTGATGATTTACGTCTTCTGCAATATCAAAAATGTAATATCTACATTTTGTAATGCTTCCTGAAGATATTGTATTCTTTTCTGTTAGCACACTGATCATTTACGCTGTCATGAAAAATTGTTCTCTTTATTTGAAAAAATAACAAGTAGGTTCCCTGTTTGCGAAAGGAGGCTGTTCTGAATACTTCTCAACTTATTGATGTACTATTTCCAGTTTCTGTAATTCTTAAAAACTCCATCCATAATCAACTTTTGCATCATCATTTATAACTGTATGTCTGACTCTTCATCCAGGTCATAATACTTAACTTATTCTTTTTTCCTTTGTGCTGAAATGCTTCATGAGGGTAACTCCTGATGTACATTATTATAGAATTATCCTAGACTTTTACACATTTATTCATTGTCTTACAACACCTTACCAGAGTCAGTTTACCCAGTACAGCTGTTGACAATTAACATCCAAAACCTGACCCCTGCATTAAAGCCATCACCTTCAAACTAATAAAACATTCCAACATTCTTTATTGATTCAAACAAGTTTCTGACATTCCTTGTTGCCACTTTTCTATATATATATCATTCATATTAAGCAATCTAAAGTCTGCAATGCTGTCATATCTGGAGCAAGGTTTTCAAAGAACAGCTGTATTTGCTGCTGAATATACCTTTCTCATCTTAATCATTGTGTCTTACTGAAGACAAGTTTGCTTGAACTCACTCAATACCCGAGTATGTTTTTATGCAAATATGCACATTCATTACACAGTAATCTCTCAGTTAAGCACAACTCAAGCAATCGGCACTCTCAAGCAACCCGCAAAAAAATATCAAAGAAATACAGTACAGTTTTCATGTGTTGCACTTTCTGTTTTTGCAGAAACATACCTTGCATTTTTAAAGTTTTAGAGTTTTAAATAGGAAGATAGGAAAAAATTCCATCTCTTCCTAACCTGAGAACAAGTCAAACCAAACAAATAGCACAGGGTACAATAACAGTCAGGCCTATTGTTAACAGTAACTCTCACGAAAACAGAAACTACAGTAATCCGACATCTAAGAATCCGCATGTGTGCCAGTTAACTGAGAGTTTCCTACATTAATAATTACTCCGCAAAACAAAAGTCTAATTGAATGACTCATTCAAGTAGAAACATGCAATCAGAAAGTTGCTTCTTGTAAAGAATCCACCATTAACACATTTTTATGGTGCTTTGGTTCTTCTGTATTCTCAATTATAGTCTATAAACTATGGAGCAGTCTAGCCCATCCACCACCACCACTTACAATTCAACAAATCTAACTTAATTTTTTTTTCAAGAATGCCATCCAGGATTACATGCAATATAAACAGACTTGCACATAGAATACTAAAATAATTTGACATTGTTAGTTGCTCTATCCATGCATTTGTTTCTCCTCTTAAAGCTATCTCTTCCTTGAATCACAGTACTGTGTTCCATTTGTTTTTTTACAAAATTGTAGGCACTGGTATGCTGAATGCTATAGTCTGTGCTATTGGTACTGTGGTTTACAGTGCTTAACACATTATACTAACTTCTAAATTTCATATCATTCTGAGAGCTTTCTCATTTTATCTGTGAACAGTCTGTTTCTTTCTGTATTGTTGTGCATGTTCTTTTGCAGTTGGAAGTTTGTCCTCCTAATCATCTGTGGAAAATGAGCTGTAACAAGTCAGAAATTGTTAGGAACAGATATAAAGATATCATCTATACGTTGCTGTTTGAATTGTGTTTATGTTTCTTTATTATAAGATAAAAAAAGTGTTTGTACCCCTTCACTGCTCTTAATATTGCTTGTTGCTAGACTATTTTTTTTTTTTTTTTTTGCAATTTGTAGCTGGTAATTACTTTAACATAGCATCACATGTAAAGTAGCACTGATAATATTTGCTGTTACTTTCTTGAAACAAAGAAAAACTATGTCCAGTTTAGGATATACTCATATGATATAGACTTATTTCAATGGCCTTGTCTGACAGGTTTGCGACTACAAACTTTAAGGAGATATCAGTTTTACATTTCATTAATGTATTGACTTTTTTTTTTTTTATAAAAGTCTTTGTTAATTAATTTTCATATGCATTTCATAGATTGGTGAAATGCTTTGGCTGGGATTTGTAGATATGATCTACAATGATGCAGGAGTTATACAGGATACAAACCACATAACACATCCCTGTACAAGTTATAGGCAGACTGTGTGCAACTGAACAATGGTGTACACAGCTGCATACCTTGAGATGTACAACAATGCAGCTGATAAGCAAATAAGATTACACTGAATGTTGCACAATTCACAAATATGTGACATATGAACCACACTGCAGTGTTGGGGCCAGGATTTATAGAGAGATGCCTGTGAGTGTTCATAGGTTGGTACTAGGCTATCGGCCCTAGGGCCTATACAAGCCTAGCCATAACAATTCCCTTTCTATTTCTTCCCACACTATTTACTTCCCTGAACCCCTGTCTAGCAGGGTGACTGACTTGATCCCCAGGGTGAATTTCCTTTCTCCCATCCAATCATCAAGGTTCCTTTTGAAGAGGGCCAAAGAGGTGCTCTGCTTGACATCTATGGGCAGTCTATTCCAGAGTCTGGGGAGTTTCTGTGTTGGGAACCTATCCCTACAGCATGTTTTGTTTATTGTGATGACAAGGTTTAGATCCCTGGAGTATGTGGCTCTGAGGGATTGGGATTTCTTTAAGTGTAGCATGTCCAACAACTCTGGGTTTGACAAGGCCTTGTATGTTAAGCAGAGATCGCCTCTGAGTAGACGATATGTGACAGAGTATAGCTGGCATTTTTTCAGGCGGTCAGCATAGGGCATCTGCTTTAGGCCTGTGATTCTTTTAGTGAGGAATTTCTGCAGCCTTTCCAGTTGTTGCAGATGTCTTGAGAGGTACATATCAAATGGGGCATTGTATTCTATAATGGGTCTAATGAGGGATGAGTACAGTGGGACAATGACCTCCTTTTTTCTGGGTGAAAAGCCCTTAGTGATGAAGTGTGCCACATAGAAGGATTTCCTGACTGTTGTCACGATGAGGTTATCGAAGGTGAGACCACTGTCCACCTGTGTCCCTAAGTCTCTTATCACACTTTTGGTGTTTATTTATTTATTTTATTTTACGTTTGTTGACTGAGAGAGTCCGACTGGATGTATGTCCATTTTCAGTGGAGGCCCGGGGAGAAAAGCTCCACATTAACACAATTTACAAGACAGAAATCTTGACCATATACAATACAGATAATGTCAGACAGGTAAAACATTTCAAATGCAGGAACATTTATATAGTACTGTTACAGTAACATACCAACATACCTGACTAAATAAGTTAAAAATGTTGAGTAAATGGATTAATAAAGCTTTTTTTTTTTTTTTTTTTTTACATTGTTTATAAAGTTTACCAAACCTTTGGAGGTGAGCTACAGTAGGAATTAATAGAGAATATCTGAGCACCTGAAATAGCATGTTAAAGATAGATAGTAAAGAATGGTCCTGCTAGGGGAGAAAGTGTCAGTCAGGATTTGTGCATGGGCAAAGCCATTGGGCTTTAAGGAAGATTCTTACTTCTTGAAAAGTGGGGTAGAAGAAAGGGCTGTTAGTTCAGTTGGAAGAGTGTTCCAAGAGTTACCAATAGAGTTTGAGAACAAGCTATCTCCAGATTTGTTGTTGGACTTTAGGGTAGCTACTAATACCTTATTAGCTGATTGAAGGGTTGTTAGATTTTTATATGGGCAGATAAGGGTAGAGAGCATGGGTGTATCTGTGGGATGGTGTAAGATCTTGTGTATAGTAGTAAGTTGCTGGAAAAAAATCTGGCTTTGCAATTCAAGCCATCCTAGCAATTTAAGATTTTGGCAGTGGTGGGTTCGAAAAGAGGCACCAGTGGCAAATCTAGCTATGTTATTATAGGATGTTTCCAACTTATGAAGATTATTTTTGGATAAGTTGGTATAGATTGGAGATGCATAGAGAAGGGTGGAGAATAAGTGAGTTCGGCCAATAGCAGTCCTAGCTAGAGGTGTGAGATAGGGTTTAAGTCTGTAGAGGAAACCAAGTTTTTATTAACTGATTTAATGGTTAGGTTGATATGTGTGTCAAAGTTTAGATTATGATCAATTGTTACACCTAAAAGTTTGGTGGTTGTGTCCAGATTTATTACAGTACCATTATTAGATGTAATCGTGATGCTGATAGCAGGAGACTTCTGAGTGGGAGAGAACAGTACCAATTCAGTGTTTTTGGGGTTAAGGAGGAGACAGTGTTGATGGAACCAGTTTTCAACTAATGTAAATACTGCCTGGGTACTTGAATGAAAGCCAGCAGGTGAGGAGGCTGAACATATTAATGTCGAGTTGTCGGCATATTGTATGCAGGTGGTTTGTGGAAGGGAGATTTTCAGATCATTTATGAAAATAGTGAAGAGAAGGGGTCCCAGAATAGAGCCTTGTGAGACTCCAAGAATTATAGGGAGAAGAGTAGATAGTTTATTTTCCCAGAGGACTGCTTGTTGTCTATTTCCTAGATAGGACTTGAACCAATCAACTGTCTGGGTATCTAGTGAAAGTGATTTGAGTGAGTTTAACAGTAATTGATGATTAACCATATCAAATGCTTTTGAGAGGTCAATAAAGAGGGCTGATTACAGTAAGCTGTTACGATTTCTATTAATGCAGTCAGAAAAGGATAGTAGAGCAGTTGTAGTACTATGGAAAGGCCTAAAACCATGCTTGCAGTCAACTAGCAGGTGGTTTTGGGGGAGATGATCAAGTAGCTGACTGTGAATACATCTCTCCATAATTTTTGCTAAGGGGGAAAGTAGGGCTATGGGGCAGACGTTTGAGAGTTCATTTGAGTTCCCACCCTTATGCAGTGAGATAATATATGAGACTTTCCAGAGGGATGGGATGGAACTTTCTGTAATGGTTCTGTTAATTAAGATGGAAACAGGGCAGGCAAGTACTCCAGATGCCATTTGAAGGTATTCAGCTGGGAGGAGGTCAGCTGATGGAGTGCATGATTTAAGCTTAAGTAGTAGGGAGTGTATGAGAGATGTTGGGACAGGCTGCAGTTGTAATACTTGGGGTAGGGTGGTTGGCAAGGATGAGTCACTGGTTGGCATGGATGAGTCAGTGGTGGTAACAGGTGGTAAGGTATTTGCTAAAGATTGAACAGTTTCTGAAAATATTTGTTAAAAATATCAGCAATTTGGTTGGGAGAATTATGAATCAAGTTGGGGGGGTAGGTACTTTGGCTCATCCAGGATGGAGTAATTTATTTAATCCTGACCAGAATATTTGTGGGTTTAGATATTCGGTTTGTTTAGTGTACTGCCACCTATGTGGTAATTCACGGGTACATGTACCCTCATCCACAGCTCTGTAGTCTGATTCGAAGAAGTCAATCAGGTTCAGGAGACCAGATCGGCCCTTCACAAAACCAAACTGGGTGGGGTCCAGTGTTTGAAGGTTGCCAGTGTCTTTGTTTATAAGTTCCATGATAATACGTTCCATGGCCTTGCAGATCAGGCTCGTCAGACTGATGGGGCGGTAGTTCCAGGGATCCAAGGTGGATCCTCCCTTGTGGAGTGGGATAACTGTAGCTATGCGCCACTCAGTGGGCACGAAGCCTGAGGTGAAGGCATGATTAAACATGACACTTAGGTGAGGTGCCAGTTCATTTTGTAGTTCATGTAGTACACAGCCCGGGGTGTCACCTGGTCCCATGGATGCTGTATTCCTAGCTTTGGAGAATGCGTTTTTTACATGTGTGGCCATTATTACCAGAATTTGGCAATCTTCTGGTATTGAGATGAGCCATTTAGGGGGTGAGAGGGGGGTGAAGTTGGCACTAAATCGATCTGCCAGGATATTGGCAATATCCTTGGGATCAGTATATTTAATGCCATTCTGTTGTAGCTCAGAGCAGATCTGAGCATTGCCATTTAGATTCTTGACATAGTTATAGAATGCCTTGTGGTAGTCTTTGGAATCCTTGGCAATTTTATTTTTGTAACTAGCTTTGGAGGATTTATGAGGGATCTCAGCTTCTTACTGAGGCTGGTAAGGGAGTTTTTTGCATCCTGGGATTTTCCTTTTTTCTGCAACAGCTTCTTCCTTTTGTTGTAAAGTTTGTTTATGGCAGGGGACCACCAGATTGGCTTCCTTTTTTTGGAGGACAGCGTCTTGGTTCTATTGGGGATGGCACAATTCATGCACGAGTGGCTGTGCTCGTACAGTGCCTTAGTGTAGGATTCAGCAGTCAAACTTTGAGTTCCCATCTGCATGGGTGTCATGAAGTTTGTCACTTATGACTTGAGTAGCATGAAGTTGGCTTTGGAGAAGTTTTTTATGGAAGTTTCCTTACTGGGGGATGGCGGTGGGATGTGGATGTTAAGGGTGATTAGCTTATGATCTGACCTGACCAATGAGGGGGTGAACATAGGCGTGGAGCATTGATTCCCCATGTTGGTAATGACCAGGTCTAGGATATTGGAGCCCCTGGTGGGACTATGAATTATTTGATCCAGGGTGTTGGAATTTATGAATTCCAAGAACCGTTAGGCAAAGTTGTTGGTACACGAGTAGTTCTCCCAGTTAATGGCAGGGTAGTTGAAATCAGCCATTATTAGGGTGTTTGTTTGTATCTTAATATTTTCCAGTATGTTTAGAAAGGTGTAGTGAGACTCTTGGGGCATGGTAGGGGATCTATAGCAAGCTACAATTTGGATTGCAGTCTTACCTAGTGTTAGTTGCACCTGGAGAATTTCAGACGCATTGTGTTGGGCAACTAGCCTGGTGGTGTGACTATCCTTGGTGAATATGGACACTTCTCCACCTTTAGTGTTTCGATCCTGGTTTGGTAGCTGAAAAGTGTGGTAAGAGTTGTAGCCTGGTATTGCAGGGATGCTCTCTGGAGCCTTGAACCAGGTCTCAGTTACTGCACAAATATCGATGTTCTCCATTTTTAGAAGTGGCTTGAGAGAGTGCATTTTGAGGTTTAGATTTCTAGCATTGAGTAGCATTACCTTCAGATTTTGCATGCTTGTACCTGTTACGGTGGTGGTTTTGTCCTTTGAACTTTGCCTAAAAAAGGCACTATATAGGGTGGCAAGAGCCTTAGCCAGTAACCTGAATCCCAGGGGCAACAGGTGCAGACCATTTCTGGCAAAACATCGTGGTCTGTTGATCATGTTGTCCCAGGCAGACAGATACTGGATCCCCTTTGAATGACACCAGAAGCTTAGCCAATTGTTGAAGTCAATCATTTTGTCTTTATATTGTGGTATCATTCTGGGCGAAAGCAGGATGCTACTCAGGGCTAGGGTCATACCTGCCTGGGCCACATGATCCGAGAGCTCTTCCATGTCTCTTTTCATGTAGTCCAGGGAGGTACATCTCAAGTCATTCGCTACAGCATGGACAATGACAGAGTCATATTTGTACTTGTTGTGGAGTGACTTGAGTGCATGCATTATGTGGCAGATCCTGGCACCCGACAGGCAGCTGACTGTAATTTTCTCCTTATTCAGTCTGGTGAGTGGGACATCAGTGTGCCTGACTATAGAATCACCTATGACTAAAGGTTGGGTAAAGGACTGGACACAAATCAACACATATTAAGTGAAGTTAACCCCTCGGCTTGGACTCTAAAATGGTAGTGGACACAATAACAAAGGATGGAATAGGTTCACTTCATTGATGGATCTCAAAGGTATTGACAAGGGACCCCTAAAGATCAGTTATAAGAGGGGAAAAAATCTGAAAGACCTCTTGAAGGGTGGGGGTAAACAGAAGCCTGCACACACCACCAAGAGAAAAGGTACTTTAAATGTGGAGCATGCACACAGTGCACACAGTGCATTTTTATTTCTAACACTGACTGGATTTTTTAAAAAGTAGGAATAAATGGGTGTATGGTAAAAGCTTTAGTAACTGTAATACTAGTGGGCTAGTATACTTAGTCATGTGCAAGACCTGTGAAGCCTTTTATGTGGGCAAGATGGAAAGAAAGTTGAAAAGACGCATTTATGAGCACATGCATGATGTTAAGAAACATAATGTCAAAAATGCTCTATATAAACATTCTTTGGACTGCCCAGAGGCAAGGTTTGAGTTTTTTGCTTTAGAGGTTGCTATTCAGGATGTGAGGGGGGTGCATGGGAGACTATTCTTGAGTATAGGGAATTATTGTGGCAGATCACCCTAGATGCAAGCAGGACCCCCGGGTTAAATGAGAACATCTCAATAGCACCTGTACTAAAACTCATGTCTGCCAAGCTATAATAAACTTTTGAAACAAACACATTTACTTATATTCCTTTTACAAATGCACTTTTCTTACTAGTATAAATATGTATTTTTATTAATTTTTACAAACATACTATTGAGTTATTTTATTGACATTATATGAGTGATTGCATGAACAGTTTTTACATATATATTTATCATTGTTTTTAGGATGTAATTAGTATGGTGTGACACCAGGTGGCAGCACTTGGAATTTTAAATGTCTTTTTAAATTGTATTTTGTGATTTTATTGGTCACTTTTTGATTTGGGGAACTATTTAATGGGCCTTTGTTATGTAATTTATTATTCTGATGAAATTCTTGTGAACAAGAACGTATTTGGAGTGTTATCAGCGTTTTGGTGTTTTGCTCATCTACTTTTTTGTGCCATTAAACCTTGAAGAAACTGTGAACCTGAGTGCTTCCTTCCAGCCTGTTTTTCTTTTGTTACTGGTGGTTACAGTGGTTGGAATCCCCGTTTTTACTATTTTGGTATATGTATATGTATATGTATATATATATATATATATATATATATATATATATATATATATATATATATATATTGTTATGAATCATTGTTATGAATTTGCCAATGATCACAGAGGACTACATACTACACCACTCTGCAATTGGCAACTAGCTGCCCAAATATACTGGAGTTCCCACTCCCAAAAGGATCATAAAAGAGTTAGAAACTAAGTGCCCTACAGTAATCAAAAAGGGTCTATATCACGAAACTGAACTTCTAAAATGTCGAACACCATAAGTTCAAACTTGGAAGATCGAATTCGGATAACAATGAAACTTCAAAACAGCAAATTTTTTCCCAGGGAAAAAATTTGCTGTTCCGAAAAACGCACGCATAACACAATCACACCAAACACCTTCAAAACCTACACTAAACCTAACATACACCACTATCTATGCCCTATCCTTAACCCATCCCTAACCCTAAAGTCCATCACTATCGCACACTTACCTGACCTGCGCCCTAACCCTAAAGTCCGTCACTACCCATTCGTACACTTACCTTGACCTGGTCCGAAAATGCCGTAGCCGCAGGAATGGCCAACCGAATTCTTTCCCTGGGAAAGAATTTGGGTTTCCTTTGCTTCGACATTCTCAAATTTTGAACTACCAAGTTCGTCCTTCCAGTATTCAGCGTTCTTAACGTTCGATTTCACGATAGGAACCCATCAAAAATTACCTCTTCATGCATACTCAGAAATGCACTGTCAAAGCCTACCTCCTGCCCAGCCTACTTTGTGCTGCTCCAGCTCTGAATAACCTCATAGTGTGCTACAACAAAGAGCAGAAAAATGATACATTCAAATGGCTGAACTGCCTCCAGGCTCCATAGCAGAACTCATCATTACATTGCTTTAACAAGATGGATGGCATGTGTCACTTACTATGAAACATCCAAATAGAGGCTGCCCATTCTGCTCTGTACCTATCACTGAAATGCCTGTCTTTAGTTCCACTAATGAAGTGATGCATTCTTAACAAGTGTCTCTGGTCTAAGGGCACATTCCTAGCCCACCAATATAAAATATTAAATGCACAATGTGAAGCCTTGTACTCAATCTGTGTGACCAACCTTTCAAACCAGAGGCCTCCAGCTCTCAGACAATCCCAATTAGACTAAGACTTTCTAGTACCACAGAGATATTGCTGGTGTCATATTACTGGGTGAAGGCTCAAGCCTAACTGTCATGCAGGTCAGCTGAAGCCTCATTTCTAAACACCTGCTCCACCTTAAACCTTGATCTCTCAATGAGTCCAATCTTCTGCAACCATTTCTGAAACCTTCTAGATGCTGTGTAACCAGTCCAGTGGCTTCTCTCATTCTTCATCATGTTAGAGGGTCAAATTTCCTAGAGAGCATGACATCCCTGCACTACTAAAGGAAACTGTTGTCTTCATCCTTTATAAAGAAGGTTATCTGTATGGCACCAATAACTTCCTCCAATTTAACGTTCACTTTTTTGTACAAATGTAGTAGCAAAATGAGTACATTTCCATCCCCTATAACATAATACTTTGCATAGTGGCAGCCTATTTATTGATTCTATTTTGGCCCAGCCATAACACTAATACTGACATGCTTACATACTACCTTTAACTGTTAGTGTTCTCTTTTTTGATTTATCTTAGTCACAGGCACTCTAAATCTGCCATGTTTTTACTTCTTAAAATATATCTGTTCATCCATACCTGGCTCAATTACTCCTTATAGGGCAGAAAGAGAGAGTGGTTAGATATGAATGCACAACATTTCTTACCTACCTCATTTGGGGATTCTGCATGGGTGTCTGTGTTAAGCACTAAAATGTTATATAAAAATGCCTCTAAGCTGAGACAGTCTACACCTGAATGTGGAGTTATATAAAGAATATAATACATCAATGTATAGTAATCCAGATGACTTCCAATTAAGGCAGTCTTTGAAAGTTGAGAGAATGTTAATGTTTTTGCCAGTGTTGGCTTAGTCTGAGACTGTCTGTTGTATCTATGTGGTCCGACAGTTATAGAATTCACAATGCCCACCATTCCCAGAGACAAACGATCACCGAGCATAAGGCTGAGACTAACCATCACATGCGTTGTAAACTTCTAGACAAGTCTTCTCTAAAAATATCTGACTCAAAAATTGTAACATACCTATGAATAATTTATTTATTTTTATATTTATTTGTATTTTTTGCCACTCAAATGTCTACCTTCCAGCTGACATTTACTGCTTCCCTCCAGTCAATCCACTTTGTCCTTCATTCACTCTGCTTCTACTGAATTTAGCTCCGGACTAGTATAGCTCAGGATTGGTTAATCAAATTGGGTCTTTTTCTCAGTGCAGAAAAGATGTTTTTCTGTCATCGTTCTGTTTTAACTGTACCTCGGCATTTCAGCTTTCCTGCAAAGGACCCAGACTTGTCATAAATGTAAAATCTGCAGTACACTAGGGGCCGTATCATAGACTAGGAGCTTAATTTTTAGTTTCATATAAAGAAAACCTTTACAAAGGGAAACCAAAACACAGAAGCCCCACATATGCTCTGACTACAAAGAATTTATATTTTCTGTGCTGGTGCAGCATATAAATGTGAATCTTTTTCAGGTACAATGATATATGACAGAATTATAGTTTCCTGTAGAATTATCCCTTTTGTGTTGTCTTGAATCAGTTATGCTACAAACATGACAGCTTAATAATGAATATAATCAACTAGTACTGAATCTTTGTAACTGTGTGACTTTTCTGCTGGTTTTCAGTATAGACAGACTGTCCCCCAGAATACTCCATAAAAATATGTTCTAATGAGACTCAAATGTAGTCTGCAGTTTTGATATAACGCAAATTCTGACCTGGCATTGCAAAGTAATACCTATCTCAATCATAAAAATGGTATGAGAAATAAGAGAATTAATCAATGTGGCAGTGAAGCGTAGTGCTTACATTTACTGAATTAGGAAAACTGAGTTTGAATTCTATAATTTTCAAATAGTCTGCTGACAAGCTAAGTGAACATTATACTAGCTGCACTTAAATGTAATCTGCTTTTTTCAGACTAATACTTTTGAATTTTTCTCTCTGCCCTTTGTTGTTTTTACAGCTCTGTTATATATGTGGCCAACACTTGTTTTCCTCAAGAAAACTTTTTTTTTTTCACGAGTGCTGTAATTGCCAGTTTCCAACATCTAAAGCATCTCTTTGTTTTTCATTCATTTGTATCCCTGGATCATGGCTGTGGAATCGTCTACTAAAATTGTAAACATACTGTATATACAAATTTAGAGTGCCCACATGTCTCCCCAGTCTGACCCACAATGACCACACAGATAACTGCCATTGTGACTATTTATTAAGATCACAGTAAACACACAGAACATTGAACGTCTGTAATAGTTAACACTGCATGGCATATTCATCCAATACCCAATTCCAACAAATGCTGCTGGTCAGCATTGCCCTGCCCAGGCTGGCCTGAAATTGTACTTGAGCAGCATAAACCATGTCCACTTAGGTTTTTAATAATAACAGCCGAGTCACAGTAATTGCATCCTTCTCCCCACACCCCAAATAACTAGTGAAGCAGTAAGTTCAACAGACTTCAAGTCAAGTACATGTATTTATTGGGAAGTGGTATTCTAATCCCTCTGACCCATACCAAAGGCTGATGAAAAGCAGGGGGGGACCCAAAGTGGTTTTGGTCTGCACCATAAATGTCTTGATAAGTTCTGAAAACAGGGAAGGTAGGAAGTGTGAAAACTGTCAGCCAAACCACCAACGTGGCAAATTTGAAGCAGAGAGGATTGACATTTTTCATCCTGCACCATGCCATCTTTTCTTTGTGACTTGGGGGTGGTGACAAGAGGTTTGCTGTGCAAACTGCTCTTAGAATGTCACTGGTTTATAATGTGTGTATGATAGATTTTCAAACATTATAAGGCGTGATGATAAATGACATAATTAAAAAAAAAACACTGCAGTGGAGTTTTGAATTATTTTAAAATGTTGACATTAACCCCATTTCCCAAGTCTATACTGGCAGACATGCATTTGACAGTGACAGAACACTTTAGAAGTGAGACGTACATACTTGCCAGGTTTCTATATCATGTTAATTGCACATTCTCATGTCATTCAGCAGTTTCTAGCAGATGAGAGGCACAACTTGGATTTGGTTAATCATACATCTATGGTAAGAGAAAAGAATGGTTAAGCAAAGCACGAGTAACTTACTAAACTTTCACAACAGACCAAATGCTTTGCACTGTAATTTGTATATTTAATATACTGTTATATTTTTGTCACAGCAGATGGAGAAAGTGGAGGCTTTATAAGAAAAAAATATAGTTTTACAACAAGTGGAGTTATTTAAGAAATTAAAGAAGTACTTCAAGGTTCAATGATACAGATGACACAAAAATTATATAGTTCTTGAAGGTTATTAGAGAGAACCATTTTTGGCAGTGTCAGCTGAATCTGGCACCTTCTGCTATAACTATGTGGCCCAGCAATTTTAGAGTTCACAGTGCATTTAACAGCAGATATGCCATTCCTAGCAAATGATCACCAAGCATAAGGCTGAGATAAACACTGGCATCTTCCTAAACTCCTAGACAAATCTTTTCCAGTTAAGAGTATCTGACCCCCCATAAAGATAACAAAGTGTTAACACAGCTGCAGAATAATTAATTTTGTCCACCACTTGTGTATCTTCCAGCTGACATCTAGTGTTTCACTCCAGTCACTCTTATCTTCAGTGTTCTTGGGGATGAACCCTTCCAAGGCTGGGATTGTCAATGCAGTAAATGGATTGGGAAAGGGATGTAAAAATGTGAAATGAAGCATAGCATCTTTCATCATCACACATGCTCTCAAGTATGCAGGGGACTTTTTGTAATATCCTAAGCCCAGTAATCTTCTTCTACTTCCTCACCTAGTTTTTAAACTCCGTGGATGGTGGCAGCTGGTCATGGTATCACTAGATGAGTCAGCTGCAGTTTATAACCATGGATGAATGGGTCTAGATGGAGCTGCTGATGTCACATGCATCATCACACGTGGCACCAGGTAGCTCAAGCCTTACACTCTAATACTGAACCTTAACAGCAATCTGCCTTGTAATAGTGGTATGCCCCCTCACTGAAGAATTGATTGACTATAAGCAGAACTCATACCGCTCTCTACAAGAATGGATGAAATGTCAAAATAGCACTCCTCTCCACTCCAACCTGGCTCCTCCACCCCAACCACTAACAGATCTATGCTAAGAACCATGTGTGCAGAGACTCCGCATTCAACAGAGTCTCAAAAGCATGCATTAAGCTTAGAATGATTGTACCTGTCAGTTTACTTTTATCCATGTTTGTTAAGATGTATTTGCAAAGATAGCAAATTTCAGTAATTGTTCTAAAACTGGATCAAAACCATGTTACATATCAAGACAACATATCATATATTTTTGCATGTGCTGTAATGCTTGATTATAAAACTTATTTTTATCATTTTGGCAAGGAGACGTACATTTACATGGTAGGGGTTCTTTTGGAAGATGAATAATTAAAGCATATTTGAAGCTAGGGAATATGATCTTTGCAGTAAGAGTAAAGGTAAATTCATATTCAGTTGTTTGCAAAATATGGAACTCCCAATTTGTAAACTTTTGGATGAAGAATACTGATAAGGTGTGTTGTAGTTATAGTTAATCTTGTCTAGGAACCCTTCAATTAAATTGTTAGGAAAAGTTTCATTAGTAATGCACTGATATGAGTAGCTCATGCTGTGTTTGTAATGGTAAAGGTTAAATTGGTAGTTAGTGGTGTATCCTGTTTTTTTTAGGTTTTAAAGATAAAATGCATAGAATAGGGCAGTTGTCACTTACACCATCGGGAAGGGTTTAAATTGTAACATGTTTCTAAGGTACATTTATAATATTTTTTCTAACAGACTCCAACGACCGGTGTCAGTGTGGTGAAGCATGATTTATTACCATTTGTAAATGGTGGCTTACTGCTAAAATCTTTTTTTAAATTGAAATTTTTTGGTGCTCTTCCCAGCCAATGTTCAACTTACCTAATATAAACAATAGTGGCCTGTTAGGTACAGAATTCTATTCAGAGTGGACAATGGCTTGTTATTGGTTATATTTTGTGTAATGTGTTGAAATGGTTTTGGGGTTAGTTGAACATTTACACCAACTAGAATGCTATATGAAAAAGGTTTGGCAGACCATTATGGGATTTAATTCCTGCATGAGTTGGAATTCTGTGATAACATAGTATAGTGTAGGTGGTTTGTGACTTTTTAGTGGATAACAGAGCTGATGTGTTGTATATGATGTACCATCTTTGGAATATTCTGTTAAATATGAGCGGCAGTAAGTGCAGTTACAAAATACTTGTTATTGTTAGTGGTTGTAAGTGTGCAGACTACTCAGAATTCAAGTGATAGGAGTAGTATGAATGATGGAGTTTGTGATAGTAGATGAATGATGGAGCTGGTACAAGTGGATGAGCAGTAGAGCTGGTACTAGTTAATGAACAATGGAACTGGTGCAAGTGGACGAATAATGGAGCTGGTACTGGTGGAAGAATGATGGAGCTGTTACTAGTGGATGATTGATGGAGCTGCTACTGGTTGATGGATGATGCCGCTCATATTAGTGGATGAGCAATAGAGCTGGTACTAGTTAATGAGCAATGGAACTTGTGCAAGTGGATGAATAATGGACCTGCTACTGGTGGACGAATGATGGAGCTGTTACTAGTGGATGATTGATGAATCTGTTGCTAGTGGATGATTGATGGATCTGTTACTAGTGGCTGGATGATGGAGCTGCTACTAGTTGATGGATGATGGAGCTGGTATTAGTGGATGAATGATGGAGCTGGTACTAGTGGATGAACAATGAAGTTGATACTAGTGGAACAATGATGACGCTGATACTGTTACAAGAATTATGGAGTTTTCCTAGTGGTTGAAGGATGGAGCTGGTACTAGTGGCTGGATGATGGAGCTGGTATTAGTGGGTGGATGATGGAGCTGGTATTAGTGGATGAATGATGGGGTCGGTATTAGCAGATGAATGATGGAGCTGGTACAAGTGGATGAACGATGGAGCTGGTATTAGTGGATGAACAATGGAGATGGTACTAGTGGATGAACGATGGAGTTGGTACTAGTGGAACAATGATGAAGGGGATATGAGTGCAAGAATGATGATGGAGTTTTTCTAGTGGTTGAATGATGGAGCAGGTACTAGTGGATGAACAATGGAGTAGGTTTAATCATACATGTGATATTGGCACTAGTGGAAGAGTACTGGTTTAGGATAGTTACTAGAAATCATGCTTTGTTACTAGAAGAGGGGAAGAGTTGTGGATGTAACAGATTAGAAATCTGCTGAGTTTACAGCTTGAAGAGATTGTTAATGATTTATTCCTTTTGCATAGATTTCTGTTATATGATATAGCCACAAGGTTAAGTTCAGAACTGCTTAGGTACTGATGTAATAGATAGTGGCAGAGTGGAGGTGATCACCAAGCTGGAATGAAGGAGGTAATAGGATGGTAAGAACAAGTGTGAGTGGGAAGTAGTAGTGAAACAGATACTTAGAAGAAATACCTTTAGATATTTAGGGTGTGCTTGGGATGTAACAGGCATATTGCTCAGGCCACACACCCCTTTATTTTCAGCAGCTGTATCATGATATTTACAACTTCTTCATTTACTCATGAAACAGCAAATTATCCATACAGTAATTGTCATTATACAGCTGATAATCATTGTCCTGCTAAGATGTGCTAGTCCTCCTGTTACACAATAAATGCAATTACTGTGATCTCTGCACTAGGCTATTGTATCCTACGTCTTGCTTTTTATCTTTAGAATATAGCTACCTGGAAAGACAGTTTTGTAGAGTAATAAGATGCATTACTCTTTCCAAGTGCATTGGGGATAAGCTGCAATACTTATTTTCTACACTGAAATTCATCACTAGCCCAGGAACACGAGGCGAATTTGATTGCTGTTTGAGTGATTGAAAGGAGCACAAGGGAGATTTCACTGAAAGCTGCTTTCAGTGAACAGTAACTGTTGCCCTTTCTTCACTGTTATGCAACCATGGAATTGGTATGCATATGTTAGGGGTTTTGGGGGGCTCCCCCAGATTGGGGCTATAACGGGGTTTGCCCTTCTGCAAAAAAAAAAAAAAAAAAAAACGTGGGTTGCTATTTGCTGAAAGCCACTTTCAGAGACTATTTTTCACACTATTGTCCATTTCGAAATAGTGTGAACTAAATAATAATTAATGTACCAATTACATATTATGTTCACTTACATTTCTGACAAGGCAATCCCACAATGCATTTTTTTAGCCTGATCCTCAGCACTATCAGAGTAACAGTCCCATACTAACTGCTTCTTCTGATGTATGGCATCTGAAGCTATTTGAAATTAAATAGTTGAATATTTGTCATGTTATTGTGTATAAAGTACTATTTTTGGAATATGCTCTTAAATATGAGAGTCAATATGTACAATTGCAAAATACTCTACATTTAAATCTCAAGTTCATAAGTTCAATACTTTTTAACTTCAAAAATGTTATTGTCTGTCAATTTGTAGAACTCTGTTTCATCTGTTTGGAAAATATCTATTAATTTTAAATCTTAAATATGAATACTTGCATTATCCTTAATTCCACTCCTTAATGTATTATGCAAGTTACCTATTTTAAAAGATAGATTTGTTCATAATGTTTGCAGGAGTACATGCTATCTGTATCCTTAAACCTTTATCTAATTCTTTGATTTTATCACCATTTTTTACATAAAAACTTCCTTTGAAGCCAGGCTTTTGTGGGAAAACACAGTGAGAGAGAGAGAGAGATGCTCTGAGTGTTATATGATCAGTGTTATGTCTATCTTTGGAACACAGCCATAGATGGATGCTTTTGTCAGTTAAGTAACATTCTTAAATTTGTGACCAATGCATTTTTCCTTTTGCAGTATGTTTACCACATAACAACTAGTGTTTCTTTCTTGGAATTATTTTTATTCTATGAGATGTGAGTACAAAACATCCTTGGCTAGAAGAGTTACAGCATTATTTATGTGTCTTTGCTTTCCAGGACGGAAAAACATAAAGCTTTATGACTGTAGTATGTTGACAGGGCTCAAGTTCTGAATTCTTTTCCTCCACCATCTGCAGACCAGAAATGCTTTGTTTTTTCAAGCTGTGCAGGCAGGTTACAAAGGGTATGTTTAGTAAAACAGATTATAATGTTTAGTTTATCTATTTTAATTATGTACATATTTCTGCAAATGAATGCTTAATGTAGTCTGAAATATCCCAGATTCTCATTGCCATTTGTTGTTTTGTACATGTGTATGTATTATATGTATATGCATGTGTGTGTGTGTGTGTGTGTGTGTGTGTGTGTGTGTGTGTGTGTGTGTGTGTGTGTGTGTGTGTGTGTATGTATATATATATATATATATATATATATATATATATATATATGTCTACTATGTGTCACATAAAGATATTTGTTTTATTTTATTTGACATGTATTAACTTTGCAGATAAAACTGTTCCTTTGGCCCTTTTCAGCCATGAAACCTGCCAGATGCACAAGCAGAAATTATAAGCACTTAAAAAGGAAAATAACTGTTATCTAACAGAAAATATGTGAAATAAGGTGAATATATGCAGACAGTTCCACACCATGAATATCATATTCAGGCATACACAACAGGTCAAACCAGTTATGTAATGTGAGGAGTTAAGACATACGAATAGGGAAGAAAGAGCAGAAATGTGACAATTTAAAACCAGGGAAAGGGAGAAACTGGAGTTGAGGGTGACTTAACCTTTGTACATAAGGCTTTTACACTTGCAAAGATATTTTAGAAAGTTTTTGAGAGGTAGTTAGAAGAGAAATAAGGTAGGCAAGTTCTGATAGCTTGTAGAACATAATTTCAGAGAGCTAGAACCACTTTGCTGAAGGACTGTTCAGAGACTGTAAGTGTACCTAGTGCCATAAGGAGTGTAAGAAATCCTCTCTCCCAGGAGTACAGTACATAATAATCTAAGGTGAATATTCTCCGGTAGGGAAAATTATGACAAACATTTAGGTTAAGTATTTTTTTTCAATAATATGCCAGACAGCAAGGCTGAATGGTTGTCGTGGGATGGTTTTGGGGATTAGGAATGGTGCATTGATGTATTGTAGGATCCAACAAGTTTACATACTAAGAAATATAATTGTTTTCTGTAGGTGGGAGGTATTGTAGGAATCTACAAGAGAGAGTATATGGAAGACATATTATTTTGAGATTAAGACATTTATTCTGATGATTTTCTGAGATGCTGGAGGAGGAAAGTGGTTTAGTTGTTCGCTGTTTAAGGGTCTTGCTACCAATTAGGTTGGTTCTGATGTTGAACTGATGGTGTAGGCTTAAGTGTAATATAAATTTGGCCGCAAAAGGTAAATGGGAGGTTCTGTGAAGATCATTGAGTTGTATGGGGTGGCAGTAGGACAGCTTTCCTTAATCCTAATGAACATGAAGTTTGTTTTATAGAGGTTGTTCATTAGTTTGTGACTGGTAAACAAACAAAGTAGATAAAGAGAGAATTTTTGAATGAGAAAAAGCCACTTCGAGTTACCATAAAGTATATGCCTACTAATCTACTAACGGCTGATGGCAATGCTTACTGGGAAGTACTTGATCTCTATTTTCTTTCACATTTTTTGGTAGTGTTACACCACAACATAACATATTACTTGTTCGAGCACAGCGTAAGTATGCACTCACTCTACATGTTTACAGAAACATAGAAGCAATAGGTAATATGGAGCTTTAAGTTAATGCTACACCCAAATGGTGTCCAGGTGAAAGGCTGCCAGGGGTATTCTGCAGAAGGAGTTTCATTGTTATGCCTAGAATTACTAACATTATATCTCTTTCTCTTTCTCTGTCACCTGTACCTTTAGTTGCATTGCTAAACTGACAGATACCATATCACAGGAAAGCACTGAAACTGTGTTGTGTTATTATCAGAGATGTGAAGGGGTTGGGTAAAAGTAACTGACAATAACACCTAAACAACATACAGAAAAGTACATAAATATAGGAAGGTTTTGATGAAAGGAAATCCTGAAGTACTAAAAGTCAGCAGAATAATCAGTGTGAAAATCAGTGAGAGTATATATTTTTCTGATGAACTTTATGTAAGAAGTTGGAAATAAACATCTGGTATGAGTGTAAAAATTTTCTGAGATACTGCTGTGAAAGTACTTAGATGATGTAAAGGAAGGGGCAGACAAATCAAGATACTCTGTGCTGGTCCACTAACCCAAAATACTGGTATACAGAGATAGTGTGATATCTTTTATTGGACCAACACATGGCTTACAATTATTCAGGTTTATGGAGTAACAGGAGCAATCTGACAGGAGGTAAATGAAAGGGGCAGGAGAGGCGCTAAGTGTGTACATAGTAGTAGTTTTGGAAGGGGCAAGGGGTGGAGCCTGAGAGAGTAACAGGTCCGAGTGAGTAAAAAATGTAGTGCTTTTTACTTCACAGCATCAGATCTACAAACACCTGATACTTTACAAAAAAAAAAAAAGTGTTTTATCACAGGAGCATACATGTCAAACTAGATCATTAAATGGTGCTAAGTCACATGGGCCTTGTAAAGCTCTGACCAAAAGAGCTGAACATAAACCAGAAAATAAAAAAGGTAACTTTAAAAATAAAGTTTGTCATTTCAAATTTTATATTGAGAATATGGAGGTATGTCAGGTGATCTCTACCCATGGAGGTTCCTCTCCAAGCCATTGAAATGTGGCTTGTTTTACACCTGTGCAACATAAAGCAGATATGCATGTTTCAGATATTAAGAATACTGGCATAGCAACAGAATAAGTGTTGTGCAAACAAACAAGATAAGACAGAAATCAAAAAAATTGTGTGTGAGGTGCTTTGTTACAAGTACAGTTTTGCCTAAGGAGACCACTACTGCATATTTCATAAGAACCACTGGATCATTGTTAAAGCCTGAAGCAGCAGACAAAAGTTTTACGATAAGTCAACGACTAAAAACAAGACTGATTTAGGGATGAGTGCTGGAATGATATAAGGAGTGAAACTTGTGAAGGAATATTTTAAAAACAAGCAAGTTGGCTAGGAGATGACATTTGTACCAAAGGGTATGAAGGGCAAAATGTAAAACACAGGAAGATCCATTGCATGAAGTAGCAGCCGAGTCATTACACGGGCTTCACGCCAAGTGAGAGTGTCATTGCTGATCCTGGCAGTACGGGGCAATGACAAGTGTTGACATGTTTTCTCTGGAAAAAATGATGCTGCTGGAAGAGGAATAAGTGAATGAAAGTGTGCTGACTGAACTTCTGCTACTGAAATTAATCTAACGTTGCTAAAACAGGTTACAAGTTATGGCCACTTAAACACATTAATTGCATTGCTATGAAAAGTTTTTGTTGCTTACTGTGATCATAAATGGACCATCTAAGATTACTATTAATCCATGAAGAGCAAAGGAGGAATGTAGAAAAAAAGGATGCTGGCAGACAGTTATGGTGAAATTGTGGAATGCAGAGGTACAGAAAATTTTCTGACAATATTGATGAAAATGAAGCAGGATATACTATTTGCTCAGTCAAGGTAAATATTAGAAATTTGGTGTGTATCTATACTCTGTCTGTGGAGTATATTACATGATACTGAATAGCTTCATGCCAAATATTGATTTATCAGATTTATTTTACCGTAGATTGCAAACCAGAAGATTATCATAAATGGTTGTGGGGTGAAGCAGAGCCCCTTACTTCTGCTGTTTGCAAGCAGGATGGTACCCCAGGAATCCACAGGTTTTCAACCTTTGAGTTGCTGTATGGACATAGGATGAGGGGGGCCTTTAGATTTGATTCGTGATGAGTGGAAAGGCGAGTGTGAATCCCACAAGGAGTCTGTTGTGGCATATGTTCTAAACCACAGGACAAGGCTTAGGGAGCTCATGGGCTTGGCCCAGGAAAACTTGGCAGGAGCACAACAGCAGAAAAAGGTCTAGTATGATAGGAATGCTTGAGCCCGAAAGTATGTTTTGGGACAGTAGAGCATGGCTCTCATTCGTGTCAGACACAATAACCTGCAGGCAGCCTGGGAGGGACCCTTTGAAGTGGTAAGGAAGGTCAGTGATGTTAACTACATGGTAAACCTGCTAGGCAGGGGCACAAATTGTAACATGTTAACATGATAAAGCCTTACCATGATAGGGAGGCCCTGGTTCTGGGTATTGCAGTGGATGGCAGGAGGAGTCTGAGATTGATCTGATGACTGATCACCTTAGGGAGACTCAGATTGACACCTCAGTTGAAGGGGTAGCAATGTCCCAGCAGCTATACCCTACCTAGGTTCAAGAAATCTGACTAGTGTTACAGGAGTTTGGGGACATGTTTACTGGGAAACCTGGATGCATCTACCTAGTGCAGTATTGTACTGAGGTAAGCAATGGCAATGCAGATGGAATCTCAAGACAGGATACAGGTTAATGTATTTCCAGACAGGTTCATTCCAGTCATGGCAAGTTTCTCATGTGTCACTAGAAAAACTAGCTTGAGTCTTCAAAGGGGAAAGAGATGTAATGATTTGAGGCATTGGCAGCTATACCAGGAGAAGTAGGGCAGTGGATGTGTAACATATGCCAGCATAACTAGCTGCAGTTTTGTAAAGAATTATATGTCATTAGTATATCAAACTGATTGTACAGGTACTTGTGTTGAAAATGTATTTGTAAAGCTGCTTGTGTTAGAAATGTACCAACAGTGGGTCCTATTGGACACACAAGAAATACACCAGTATGTCTGTATTGTAACTGTTGAAATTAATATATTCTAACAGATACTGGAAACGAAGAGGTTAATCTCAGTCCAGCAAGCTTTGAAAAATAGTCTGAAATTAAATTACCGTGTTTAGACCATAAAGACTGTATCTTGCAGTTCTAATTGCAGCCAGAGACAAAATGTCTGTTAAAACCAGGACTAGGAATCCTACTGTATTGTTCCTAGAGGTGTACTAATTGCTACCCTGGAAGTATGGAAGTTTTTGAAATGTTTGTATAGCTTCCATGTGCTATAACACGTCTTTGCAAAGCCCTGTGTCTGTGTATTATGACGCATGTGTGCTATATTCAAGTTCATTTGCCAGTAAGGGGTATAGTGTGGGAACCAGAAGTCAGATGACCAGATTTGTGTGATGTCATTCTGTAAGACAACACTGAAATTATGCTTTAATACTAGATAAGACAGAAGTCTCATTTCAATCTGTTTGTGAAACCTGAAGGACCACTCACCCACTTCATCTCGCCTTGCTTTAGAAAGTAACCAGGGAACAGTAATTCTGTAGATCAGTCAGGAAAATATAGTGAGATTAGTTAAGTACTGTTTTTCTGTAGCTATGTGAATGTATCCATCTGTGTTATTTTTAATATTTCATGTGATTGAAACTCTGGTGTTTATTATAACTAGATATTTATTATTTTCATGTTCTTTTATTATTTATTATTATATATATTTAAATTCCATTTTGCTGGTCTTTTAGAGAATATTTTAACCTTTGAGAGTACTGTGGTGACACTGTGGCCTCTCCTGTAAGCCTTGCTGGATTGGTCAAACACTACCATTTGTGTTACTATTAATTTTACTCAGTATAATTGGGCACCCTGGTTAGAGGCTTAGATTAGCTGGCTTTGGAGTGTTCTGTGGCAGTACCTACCTTATAGTTTGGGCAGAGGGGCATAGCTGGTAAATCTGTGCCAGCCTTTCCCAGGAGTGTGTATGTGTGAAAATCAATTCTCAAAAACTGTATGTGTCAGCTACTTGGAGCAGGGACACAGACCACTGATTTCACAGAGAGGATGGTAGAGGACTTGGCTTGGAACACTCAGCTGAAGGCTCAACTCTACAGCTGTGTCAGTGGGTAGTCTTATTTGGGGCCTGGATAGAGAGAGGGAAACGCAGCTCCAGTACAGGAGTGTGTTCACTGTGTGCTATTAAGGGAAAGTATACACTGTGCAGAGAGCTGCATCTGAAAATACTGTGTGTATCTATTTTTGTTCCAAGTGAATGTCCCTCACCAGTGTCAGTAGTGAGGATTGAGGCTCCTTGATTTCTGGACTAGAGGAGGGATGTCAGAGTAAACAATGGATCTTTTTAAGAAATGAAGAGAAGTTTATTGGCATTCATGCAAAATATAAGGGTACCTTACCTAACTTGGTCTCCTTTGTCAGTACAAAATTTCTGAGCAGTATCCATGGTCAGGCTCAAACTATATTAGGCTTACTCTGTGCAAGCCTGACATTAGTCTCCACACTATCCAGTTCAAATCATACATTTATTTGTGCCCTTTTCCATTCTTGCAACAAGGAACTTATTCTTTTCTGGGACAGATGGGATGAGTTTGCTCACTGAAGTCCCTAAATAGTGTGTGGTTGTGGTACATAATATATTATGGTTTGCAAAGTGCACATTAAGAAGATAATAGCAGTTCATGGTAAGCAGCATTTCATTATATGTAATAATCATTCTAGAGATTTACAGTGCATTGCACACTGCAGTTTGTGTATTCCAAATACAGACATAATATTGTCTTATAGGTCTACTGTTAAGGTAAGCAAACTATTTTAATTCAAAGGTAAGCATGGCAACATTTAGTCAAAACCTACAGACACAATACCCAACAGTTCCTTCCTCTTTGCCTTAGATGACAGAGAAGGTCAGGAAAATGCCTTGATGACTGCACTACACAAAAATAGCCTGCTTAAGTCAGATATATAAAGACACATTTTGTCAGTTAGTGTCTTCAGAAGTGTTTATCAAGTGTTTATCAAGAAAGACATTCATGTAAAAAAGACTGAGAAGGAGATTTTGCCTTTTTGGAATGAGACCTCACCACTAACTGCAGTCTAATCACAACTTTAGCAGCTGAAAGAAATGAACTTCCAAGGCAATTTTCATTTTTTTTTAACGTTCTAACTTATTTGTTATTTGTTTAGTGCTTAAATTGGCTGGTCTTAATACCATTTTCAGCCATAACACAGGCCCCAAAAGACAGAATAAAAGCAATAACAACACAATCGGTTATTGTACAGACAAGCTGCATAGAGACCAGATGGCATAATGTTTAAGGTCTTCTCATATGCAAAGGGTATGAGGTTCAATCCTGAGTTTTGGTAAATGAGTGTGTAGAGTTTGCATGTTCTAATTGGAACTCTGTGGGGTTCCTCTCACTTTCCAAAAACATGCTGAGTGTTTCCAATTCAAACTGAAATAAAAATGGAGCCGTGTGTAGCAGCACAGACTCTAGGTGTTGCCCTATAGGGAGTAGTTGTATAGAACAGCCATTTGAGGTATCAGCTGTGGTGAACAATATACTCAAGCTGGAGAACATTGATCACAGACTGCCCAATGTGCCAGGGCTAGCCACTCAACAGTGTAAAAACTGTTTCTAGATAATTTGGTTGGGTTGACTAATGTCACCAGATGGGCAGGGGTATTTGCCAGTCATTAGTGGGTTGAGGACCCATCCTACTCTGACTGATGCCAGGGATCTATGCTAATGGTGGGATGGGTGTATGTACTCCTATTGTCCAGTGTGTGCTGCCTTAAAGTACAGCAGCACTGAATCAATAAGCTATTGGCTGGCCAGTGTCCAGTTGCTCAGTTTGTTACCTGAGATAACATCCTGTTTATCCAGGGTCCAAGATGGAATGCATTGCATTTGCAGTACAGCAAAGCCACTCAACTTGGGATGCAGAGTCTACTGCTCAGGAGAAGGACAGGCAAGAAATTATTTGAGATTTTTGGTGAGGGTGAGGCTGTAGAAGACAGAGAGAAATGTCATCTGAATAAGTGACCGACTTATGGCAATCATACTCGGGCCTAATGATATGGCAGTATTCATGATCTCAGCTTATGTTCCACAGAATAGTTGTGATAGTGAGGAAATGAGTGCATTCAGACAGCAGTTGCAGGACCCACTAGATAAAGCAGGACAACATAAATTGTTGATAATGGGTGACCTGGGACAGACAGAACAGTATATGAAGACTGCCTGGGGCCCACATGGGTAGGGCAGCAGGAATAAACAAGGCAAGGCCATTCTATATTTCTGTATGGAAAATGGCCTGATGGTGGCCAACAAATGCTTCAGTAATAAATACAATCACAAGATCACATACAATAGTGGCCTACATGCATGTCAGGTAGACTTCATCCTATTAAGGAAGGGACACTGGTGTAGAATCAGTGACTGCAAAGTCATTTGCAGTGAACAGTCAGCCCACTGCACAAACCACAATTGTCACAATCAGCTGCAAGCAGTTATCAGAGAAGATTCTAATGCAAAAGACACCAGGCTGAAGACCTGGTAGTTGACTGGAGAGAGAGTGAGAGAACAAGTGTTCAAGTAATTACACAGGGATCAAGTATCTCAGGAAGAAGAGGAAATAAGTGGAGTTGAACAAGAATGGCAGTGCCTCAAAACAGCATGAGTGAGGACAATAGAACATCCAAGCCAGGTATAGAAATAAGGTACATAAGGAAAGCTGGTAGTGGACTGTAGAACTCCAGGAAGTCATCAAAAGAAAGAAGGAATGCTGGAAAACTGGCAGATGGAAAAGATGGACCAGGCTAGAAAGGAATACTGGTTGACTAACATGGCTAAGAGAGGACTGGCAATAGCAAAGTACAAGGATTAGAGGCACTCTACCAGCTTCTGGAAAGTGACTAGGTAGATGGTACAAAGAAACTCTATCAAGTTGCAAGGCAAAGACAGAAGACAAAGATGGTCCAACACCCTTCGTAAGGGGTGCCAGCAACAACCTGCTCACCAGGCACAGGAACTGAAAGATAGAAGGAGAACTTCCTGCAGCTGCTGAATGAAGAAAACCCCACAGAAGCTGTACTGCCTGAGACACCGCCTACATCAAAGAAGAGAGAGAGCAAGAACAGCACTAAGGAAAATGAAGTCAGGGAAACAGCAGGCCATGCCAGATATGATCACAATGTTGGGTGAGACAAAGGAGAAATGGATCCTGAGGGTACTCATACCAGTATGAAGACAAAGGCATATCCCAGAATAACCATACTAGTTCCAAGGTAAAAGAACAAAGGAGACATCCACAGCTTTGGGCAGTACAGAGGTATCAAACTCCTGTCACATAGCACAAAAGTTTTGGCGAGAGCGGTAGAAGGTAAGATGGGAGAAGAGCAGTTTGGATCAGATCAGGATGCAGTGCAACCAGCCTGATATTTGCAGTGAAACAGATAGTTGACAAGAAGCTAGAGATGAGGACACAGTCCAACTGGGTATTCCCAGATATGGAGAAAGAATATGAAATGGATCAAAGCACCAAAGTAAGCTGATTTTAGCAGCCATGTGGTGGTTCAAAGTCACAGAAACACAGGCAGAATTAGTGCAGACCATGTACAAGAACTCAGTTACTCAAATATGAGCAGTGTTCAGTCTCACAGAAGGGTTCCCAGTGGAAGTGGGTGTATATCAGTGTTCAGCCCTAAGCCCACTACTGTTCATACTGGTAATGGATTATATCACCAAACAGGTTGGAGGGGAAGATCAACAAAATTGTTGTGTGCAGATGATGTGGCATTACAGGCAGAGTCTGAGCAAGAATTTCATGAAAGGATAGGAGAATGGAATGTAAAACTGAAGGCACATGTGATGAAAATTAGTACAGATAAGGCAGTTGTAATGGCTGCAAATGGGGGGAATTAGAAGAAGCTGGAAATTAAGATAGAAGGGAAAATACTGGAATAGGTTAATAGTTTCAAGTATCTGGGAGGGGTGGTTGAGGAATAGGGAAGTCTGAATGAGGAGGTCAAAGTTTGAACCAGAGGGGCTGCAGGCCAACTGGCTCAGAGTATCAGGGGTAGTGTATGACAGAAGAATACCGGATAAGCTAAAAAGTAAAGTGTACAAGACAGCGGTGTGAGACCAGTAGTACTGAAAGCTACAGAAATCTGAGCCATAAGAGCTGAAGGTGAGGAAGCTAGAGGTGGTGGAGATGAAGAGCCTGAGATTGGTAGTAGGATGCACACTGTGGGACAGACAAAGAAATAAGGACATCAGAGCAAAAGCCAAGGTAGCTCCATTTGCAGAGAAGGACAAAAAGCACAAATTACAGTGGTTTAGCCATGTACAGAAAAGAATATAGTGTGGTGAAGAAGATTTGGGAAAGGCAGGAAGAAGGCAAGAATACATTTGGGCTACTAGCAAAAAGATGGATGGACTGTTTGAGAGAAGGATAGGCATGACTGTCAAAGAAAATAGGAGAATGGCACTGAATCAAGAGAGATGGTGGCAGTGACATGACACTCTGACCCCATGTAGAAAATGACACTGATGGTGATGATGATGATGATGATGATGCATCTTTGGGTCCTTTCTAGATGAGCAATATTCTTCAATTTATACATAGCAAAGAGTTCATTATATTCAATGCTGAATCCGATATGGGAAGACATAGGCAGTGGCAGGATGACTTGTAAAAATTGTGAAGATATTCTCTTAGAAATTAACTGGGACAGATAGACATATTTACTGACTATGGTAGATTAGTGATGATCAAATCAGAGACATCTGTCCACATAGCTACCCTGGTCTGTTATGTCTGTATGTGTCTGAACAAGAGAACCATTTATAACATGTGATGTGGCCACATTCTTTTTTTTTTAGTGCTACTATGCTGCCATTTTTTTGCATTTACCTTGAGACAACTTTCCATACAACAGGTGTATGCATATTCCAGCACTTACTGGAGCAGTTTACTATCAGAGAATGAGCAGATAACAGTGCCTAGTCTGCAATCACTAATCATGGTCAACCACACTTCTGGGATATTGAAGTAGATATCTACAAAATAAATGCAGAACAGGAGTGGACCCAATACTGATTCATGAAGTATTTCATATGTTACAATTTTAAGTTCAGAGAAAGTATCAGCAACTTTCACAACTTAGGTTATCATGGATCACCAATTTGCAATCCACTGGATGAATAGGAGTTTACAGTAAGCCTATCTAAATTTATGAGACCAGATTAAGATAAGCAGTGTGTGCACTGAATGACCACTATCCTCAGCTTCTGTAGCCTTTTCAAAGAAGCTTACTAGATTCAGAGATAGTTACTAGGCTTGCAATCCAGGGCACCGTTGAGGGACCTAACCCAGATTCCTGGTTGACCACAAGTACTGTCTCGTTATATGACTCACTCAAGATCATGCATTAGGCAAATGAGGGCTGAGAGAATTAAACCAAGTACACAGAAACAAAAGATCACAGTCTTAACCTTCTTTGCTACGTGACAGACTTGGGAGACAAGACCCGACTTTAAGACAATCAAACTGATTTGAGTCTAGATCACTTAAGTTACCTGTGTCTGCAGATATTTGTTCTGCTATAACATGTTTCATGGTTTTGCATTTAAGGCTAGTGAGGCTGAGAAGCCTATAATTGCCTGAATCTGTACAGGTGTCATCCTTTTTAGTAGCATCACGGTGTCATCCTGCATACCAGCTGGGTACAGCACCTCAGTTCCTTGACTTCCACATGGGCCACCATGAGGTCACAGTCACATTTGTCTGATTTGAGGTCTTTTGGCCCTTGTGACATCACAGATCCTGGCAACAGACAGCTTACAGTTACCTGTTCTTGTCCAGTCTGCTGAGTGTGGAGTCTGCAGCCTAAGTTTAGAGTCACCTATTTTTAAAACATTTCCTTCTGCAGAAGCAAGTGGGCCTTATGGACTTAGGTTGGATTCCTGGTGATTCCTGGGTGAGCTGTGTGGAATTATATGTGTGTGTGTGTGTGTGTGTGTGTGTGTGTGTGTGTGTGTGTGTGTGTGTGTGTGTGTGTGTGTGTGTGTGTGTGTGTGTGTGTGTGTGTGTGTGTGTGTGTGTAAGAGGAGTAGACATTGCCTTGTATGCTGGAGCCTGGGATCTTTCAGAGTGTGTTCTAGGAGACTTTGTCAATCTTTTCTTTAAAGCTTCACCATAAGTTATGGGCTTAGTGGTGTACTGTGATTAATATGGTGATGTAGCGGTATGGTACTTATCAATAATAAGATGATATAAGAGTTTATCCTCCATGTTTCTTAAATGTATTTGTTTATTATTTATTGCATTTGTTCCTGCGGTGGTGGTGCTGCGGTAGCGTTGTCGCCTCACAGTAAGACGTTGTCCTGTTCGATTCTCAGCTAGAGCGTCTTCTGTGTGGAGACATGTGTGAATGGGCGTACCTTCGTTGAAGGTTGTGCATCAGGGCTGGCAACACGGCATGTAAAAATCTACTGCCAATCATTAGTTTACCAGAGTTCCGCTGTGGCGACCCCTAACTGGGAAAAGCCGAAAGACACAACATTATTTATTGCATTTGTTAACCAGGAAAGTCCACTGGGCCTAGAAAGAGCCCATTTTCAGTGGAGGCTCAGGGAGAAAATCTCCACAAAGTTACATACAATTAAGTTATTAAAAAGATAAACAAAAGTTTAATACAAATAAAGGGTAGTATCACTTATTCACACAATATTTACATTTCTTTCAGGCTGTACTGTCAGCTGGTAGAAGTAGAGGACATTCAACACACATAAGGCAGTTGTTATGTTGTTTTAGAATGACTGATGTGATCAGACTGAACATTGGTAGGATAAAAGCAGAAGATGAGCAAGGATGCTAGAGGATGGAGAAGTAAGGTTTGTCACATTACTCAAGGGTTGGAAGGAGACTATTATAATAAACCTGGAGGATTTATGGATGAAGTATTTAGGATGGTATTCTGACTTTGGTTAGATAGTAGCTAATCCAGCACAACTTAGTGAAAAGATAGAATTAAGTCTGCCAAGCATGATGAATAGTAGTGTTTTATGCATACCTATTGAAATGTCACTTAAAAAGCCAAAAACCCCACCAAAATGAAGCATAAAGAATCTTGAAAACTGTTTTTCTCCATAAGTCTTTATTTTGCAGGTGGACCAAGCCCCTCCCCCAAAACTTACCATACCTTGGAGAAAAGAGAATAATTTGAGAGATGGCTTCTTGGACTTAGTATATGCAAGTGTAATGTCTTGACCATTCACTCTCCATGTTTCAGAACCGACTGTAGCAGGTCCCATTTCAAATGGTTACTGTACTTTACTTTTTGGCTACTACCTGGCTACTAGTACTGTTGCCAACACAGCTATATGCAACCATGGATTAATGACCCATTGGTCCTCCTCTAACCAGAATCAATACAGTTGCACTAATCCCAGGCTGTTTCCCAAGAAGCAGCACTGAACCAGATTTTGCTTGAATCATTACATTTTTTATCGCCTCCTCTTGATAGATGCCCTGGATACCACACGCTGCAGCAGAGAGAGTGAAAGAGAGAGATACACACACACACACACACACACACACATATATATATATATATATATATATATATATATATATATATATATATATATATATAATATATATGCATACGTACTTGTATATGTGAAGGGTGCCAGCCCAGCTAGATGGAATTTTGTAAATAACTCTATGTTATTTTGAATAGTAATATGGTTTGAATGCTTGTCTTACAAATGTAAAAAAAACTATATGTTATGTTAAACTTTGTTATGTGCGGAGCTTCAAGAATGTAACAACAGTGTACCATACTAGAAAAGAACAGAGTTAACTTGAAAAAATAAGTGAATTCTTTACAGTGGTGTTTATCTCAGCTAGGAGACAGAAGGTCTGCAGCTAGAAAGTCTTTCTATTGTCTGAAAACAGAAATAATTACAGGTTTCAAAGGTAAATGTGTGTAACTGTTTTACGGCTTCCAGTTCCAGGCAAACTTTTAAAAGATATGTAGTTTTGACACAGAGGTGCTAAAATTTAAAGTTTCTGTTAGCCTGGGTACTAAAGGCAGATGTGACAAAGAATGATGTCATGTGAGATAAGGCAGCAGAAATGTTTGATAATAATTTAAGAACTATCTCAGAGAGAAAGTGTGCATTTTGTATTTGTCTTTGGACCTAGAAACATCCTCTCATTTAACACTTGCATTTGCCTGGCTCTGTAAGTAAGATTTAGGTATAGTACCACTTAGATGTGGATAGGAATACAGTAAAGGTTAGTTTAGATGTTTTCTGTATTTATTTGAGACTGTCCTGCAATGTTTTAAAGTATTTCCTGTGATTCTGAACTCTGTTGTCACTGTGTTGAGTTATTGAGCATTGTCTTGTGCTTTTATTATTTATTATTAAATATATTTAAACCTTTTAATTGTGGCTGGTTTGTTTAGAGATATTTAAACTCTAACAGTACTTGCATATGTATTTGGCAACACTGTATATGCCACTCCTAAATAGCCTTGCTGTTGGTCAGACTTGCCATTTGGATAATAGTTACATTACACAGTAGAACTGGCCACCCTTTGGGAAGGGCCTTATAGTAGCGGATACATAGAGCTGGTTGGTGGCAGTGATAACTAAGTTTTAGTCTGGGAAGAAGGGCACATAGCTAGTGAACCTGTGCAAGCCTTTCCCAGGAGTGTGTGTGTGTGTTTGTATATAAATCAAATCTCAAAGTGTGTGTCTGTCATCTACTTGGGCAGGGACATGATGCACTGGTTGGACAGAGAGGGTGAAAGAGGTTTTGGCTTGACCTCTCATCTGAAATCTTAACCCTTTAGCTGTTCCAGTGGGGAGTCTAATTGGGCATCTGGAGAGAGGGAGAGAGACCAGCCTCAGACTGACTGTGATCTCTGTGCTCTTAAGGAAGATTGTACTTTACTGTGTGAGTACTTGTCATTCTCATGGATTGAGGCTCCTTGATTACTGGGCGAGTGCACGGGTGTCACAGTGTATATATATATATATATATATATATATATATATATATATATATATATATATAGATAGATATATACGTGTGTGTGTGTGTGTGTGTGTGTGTGTGTGTGTGATATATATGTATAGATATATATACATGTGTGTGTGTGTGTGTGTGGTGTGTGTGTGTGTGTGTGTGTGTGTGTGTGTGTGTGTGTGTGTGTGTGTATATATATATATACACACACACATATATATATATATATATATATATATATATATATATGTATATATATATATATATATATATATATATATATATATATATATATATAGCTATATAGATATGTATATGTGTGTGGGACTACCTAACTTTGAGGAAATTGTATATTATTGAATCTCACTTTGTCAACACTCAAAATATAGAGCTCCCACTTCATCAAAGCAGTGGAACTATGAAGATCTTCCCAGACTATGTAACCTGTTGTGCGAGATGGTGAACTTTGGCCTTTTCCCAACAGCAGTGTGATCTTGGAGTTAGTATATTTAGTTAGTGGGGGGGGGTCCTAGTAGAAGAACGAAAGTCCAAAATATCGAATGGCTGTAGACGCAAAAATGCTGTTCATCGATGTGTTTTTTGTGAGATCGCGGTATAGTGAAGATCAGGGAAATTTGCCCTTTCCTCATTTTGCTGTTTACAGCATTCATTATATTAACTTTTGTTCATATAATATAGCCCCAGGGGGGTATGGTGGGTGCACCCCCCACACTGAGTGGTGGGTTAGGGATGGTGTTTTGGTTTTATTTCTTTTTGGGTAAGTGGTTACTTACCCTGGGGAGATCTTCATAGTTCAACTGCTTCAATGAAGTGGGAGTTCGATATTTTGAGTGTCATCAAAGTGAGATTCAATAGTATGCAATTTCAACAAAGTCAGGTAAATATATATATATATATATATATATATATATATATATATATATATATATGTTGCCCAATTAAGACACTGTAGTTGAGTGATATGCACAGATAACAGTATATTTCTTACAATGCAAATGCCTAGCACTGAGTACAATGTTTTTGTTGATTATCACAATACTGTATTTAACACAGATAACATACAATAAGAGTACTTTGTATTGAGGAAAAAGTAGATCATTGTTAGAAGAAAAAAATAATAAGTAATTAATAAAAAATGTACAATGATAATCTCTGGACCAAGTAACAACAGAAAGCCAAAGTCATCCTCTTATAATTAGATTCCCTGCTTAAGGATAACACCACAGGCTTTTGTCATCTTATTATTAGGTTCCCCACACATGAATAGTGTACGTTGTTATGCTCTCATTATTACAGTCCATGCACATGGATAACAGCATAATTAATTATCCTCTTATTATTAGATTCCACACACATGAATAACTGTGTACTTTATTATCCTCTTATTATTAGGTTCCACAGACACGGATAACAGTATGATTCATTATCCTGTTAGTATTAGATTCCACACACATGGATAACAGTTTCCTTTGTAATGCTCATATTATTAGATTCCCCACACATGGATAACCAGATACAGTCTCATCCTGTTATTATTAGATTCCATACATATGGATAACAGTTTACTTCATCAACCTCCTATTATTAGATTCCCTACAAATGGATAACAGTGTATGTTTACACCATCTTATTATTAGATTCTCCCAACATGGGTACCAGAGTACATTCTCATCCTCTTATTATTAGATTCCCCACAGATGGATTACAGGGTACTTTGTTATCCCATTATTATTCAATTCCCTATACATGGATAATAGTGTCCTTTGTCCTCCTCTTATTATTAGATTCCCCACACATGGATAACAGTATTTGTTTTCATTCTCTTATTATTAGATTTCCTACACATGGATAACATTATATTTTCTCATCCCCTAATTATTAGATTCCCCACATGGAGAACTATGTACTTCATTATTCTCTTATTATAATATTCTCTGCACATGGATAACAGTGTACTTCGTTATCCTCTAATTATTAGATTCTTTACACATGGATAACTGTGTACTTTGTTATCGTCGAATTTTTAGATTCCCCACACATGGATAACTGTGTACTTCGCTATCCTCTAATTATCAGATTCCCCACACATGGATAACTGTGTACTTCACTATCCTCTAAATATCAGATTCCCTACACAGGGATATCAATGTACTTCGTTATCCTCTAATTATTAAATTCCCTATACAAGGATAACAGTGTACTTCGTTATCGTCTAATTTTTAGATTCCCTACACAGGAATAACAGTGTACTTCATTATCCTCTAATTATTAGATTCCCCACACATGGATAACAGTGTACTTCTTTATCATCTAATTATTAGATTCCCCATGCATGGATAACAGTGTACTTCATTATCCTCTAATTATTAGATTCCCCACGCATGGATAACAGTGTACTTTTTTATCGTCTAATTATTAGATTCCCCATGCATGGATAACAGTGTACTTCTTTATCGTCTAATTATTAGATTCCTTACACATGGATAACAGTGTACTTCATTAACCTCTATTAGATTCCCTACACATAGATAACATTGTACTTCGTTATCGTTTAATTATTAGATTCCCTACACAGGGATAACAGTGTACTTCATTATCCTCTAATTATCAGATTCCTTACACTTGGATAACAGTGTACTTCGTTATCCTCTAATTATTAGATTCCCCACGTGTTATCCTCTAATTATTAGATTTTCCACGCATGGATAACAGTGCACTTCATTATCCTCTAATTATCAGATTCCTTACACATGGATAACAGTGTACTTTGTTGTCCTCTAATTATTAGATTCCCCACGCATGGATAACAGTGTACTTCTTTATCGTCTAATTATTAGATTCCCCATGCATGGATAACAGTGTACTTCATTATCCTCTAATTATTAGATTCCCCATGCATGGATAACAGTGTACTTCTTTATCGTCTAATTATTAGATTCCCCATGCATGGATAACAATGTACTTCATTATCCTCTAATTATTAGATTCCCCATGCATGGATAACAGTGTACTTCATTATCCTCTAATTATCAGATTCCTTACACATGGATAACAGTGTACTTCGTTATCCTCTAATTATCAGATTCCCCACACATGGATAACTGTGTACTTCGCTATCCTCTAATTATCAGATTCCCTACACAGGGATATCAATGTACTTCGTTATCCTCTAATTATTAGATTCCTTACACTTGGATAACAGTGTACTTTGTTATCGTTTAATTATTAGATTCCCTACACAGGGATAACAGTGTACTTCATTATCCTCTAATTATTAGATTCCCCATGCATGGATAACAGTGTACTTCTTTATCATCTAATTATTAGATTCCCCATGCATGGATAACAGTGTACTTCATTATCCTCTAATTATTAGATTCCCCACGCATGGATAACAGTGTACTTTTTTATCGTCTAATTATTAGATTCCCCATGCATGGATAACAGTGTACTTCTTTATCGTCTAATTATTAGATTCCTTACACATGGATAACAGTGTACTTCATTAACCTCTATTAGATTCCCTACACATAGATAACATTGTACTTTGTTATCCTCTAATTATTAGATTCCCCACGCATGGATAACAGTGTACTTCATTATCCTCTAATTATCAGATTCCTTACACATGGATAACAGTGTACTTCGTTATCCTCTAATTATTAGATTCCTTACACATGGATAACAGTGTACTTCATTATCCTCTAATTATCAGATTCCTTACACATGGATAACAGTGTACTTCGTTATCCTCTAATTATTAGATTCCCCATGTGTTATCCTCTAATTATTAGATTTTCCATGCATGGATAACAGTGTACTTCATTATCCTCTAATTATTAGATTCCCCACGCATGGATAACAGTGTACTTTGTTGTCCTCTAATTATTAGATTCCCCATTACGGATAACAGTGTACTTCTTTATCGTCTAATTATTAGATTCCCCATGCATGGATAACAGTGTACTTCATTATCCTCTAATTATTAGATTCGCCATGCATGGATAACAGTGTACTTTATCGCCTTATCGTCTAATTATTAGATTCCCCATGCATGGATAACAATGTACTTCATTATCCTGTAATTATTAGATTCCCCATGCATGGATAACAGTGTACTTCATTATCCTCTAATTATCAGATTCCTTACACATGGATAACAGTGTACTTCGTTATCCTCTAATTATCAGATTCCCCACACAAGGATAACTGTGTACTTCGCTATCCTCTAATTATCAGATTCCCTACACAGGGATATCAATGTACTTCGTTATCCTCTAATTATTAGATTCCTTACACTTGGATAACAGTGTACTTTGTTATCATTTAATTATTAGATTCCCTACACAGGGATAACAGTGTACTTCATTATCCTCAAATTATTAGATTCCCCATGCATGGATAACAGTGTACTTCTTTATCATCTAATTATTAGATTCCCCACGCATGGATAACAGTGTACTTTTTTATCGTCTAATTATTAGATTCCCCATGCATGGATAACAGTGTACTTCTTTATCGTCTAATTATTAGATTCCTTACACATGGATAACAGTGTACTTCATTAACCTCTATTAGATTCCCTACACATAGATAACATTGTACTTCGTTATCGTTTAATTATTAGATTCCCTACACAGGGATAACAGTGTACTTCATTATCCTCTAATTATCAGATTCCTTACACATGGATAACAGTATACTTCATTATCCTCTAATTATCAGATTCCTTACACATGGATAACAGTGTACTTCATTATCCTCTAATTATTAGATTCCCCATGTGTTATCCTCTAATTATTAGATTTTCCACGCATGGATAACAGTGCACTTCATTATCCTCTAATTATCAGATTCCTTACACATGGATAACAGTGTACTTTGTTGTCCTCTAATTATTAGATTCCCCACACATGGATAACAGTGTACTTCTTTATTGTCTAATTATTAGATTCCCCATGCATGGATAACAGTGTACTTCATTATCCTCTAATTATTAGATTCCCCATGCATGGATAACAGTGTACTTCTTTATCGTCTAATTATTAGATTCCCCATGCATGGATAACAATGTACTTCATTATCCTCTAATTATTAGATTCCCCATGCATGGATAACAGTGTACTTCATTATCCTCTAATTATCAGATTCCTTACACATGGATAACAGTGTACTTCGTTATCCTCTAATTATCAGATTGCTTACACATGGATAACAGTGTACTTCGTTATCCTCTAATTATCAGATTCCTTACACATGGATAACAGTGTACTTCATTATCCTCTAATTATTAGATTCCCCACGTGTTATCCTCTAATTATTAGATTTTCCACACATGGATAACAGTGTACTTCATTATCCTCTAATTATCAGATTCCTTACACATGGATAACAGTGTACTTTGTTGTCCTCTAATTATTAGATTCCCCATGCATGGATAACAGTGTACTTTGTTGTCCTCTAATTATCAGATTCCTTACACTTGGATAACAGTGTACTTCATTATCCTCTAATTATTAGATTCCCCATGCATGGATAACAGTGTACTTCATTATCCTCTAATTATTAGATTCCCCACGCATGGATAACAGTGTACTTCATTATCCTCTAATTATTAGATTCCCCACATGTTATCCTCTAATTATTAGATTCCTCATGCATGGATAACAGTGTACTTCATTATCCTCTAATTATCAGATTCCTTACACTTGGATAACAGTGTACTTCGTTATCCTCTAATTATTAGATTCCTTACACATGGATAACAGTGTACTTCATTATCCTCTAATTATTAGATTCCCCACATGTTATCCTCTAATTATTAGATTCCTCATGCATGGATAACAGTGTACTTCATTATCCTCTAATTATCAGATTCCTTACACTTGGTTAACAGTGTACCGTTATCCTCTAATTATTAGATTCCTTACACATGGATAACAGTGTACTTCATTATCCTCTAATTATTAGATTCCCCACGTGTTATCCTCTAATTATTAGATTCCCCACGCATGGATAACAGTGTACTTCATTATCCTCTAATTATTAGATTCCCCACGCATGGATAACAGTGTACTTCATTATCCTCTAATTATTAGATTCCCCACATGTTATCCTCTAATTATTAGATTCCTCATGCATGGATAACAGTGTACTTCATTATCCTCTAATTATCAGATTCCTTACACTTGGATAACAGTGTACTTCATTATCCTCTAATTATTAGATTCCTTACACTTGGATAACAGTGTACTTCATTATCCTCTAATTATTAGATTCCCCACATGTTATCCTCTAATTATTAGATTCCTCATGCATGGATAACAGTGTACTTCATTATCCTCTAATTATCAGATTCCTTACCCTTGGATAACAGTGTACTTCGTTATCCTCTAATTATTAGATTCCTTACACATGCATAACAGTGTACTTCATTATCCTCTAATTATTAGATTCCCCACGTGTTATCCTCTAATTATTAGATTCCCCACGCATGGATAACAGTGTACTTCATTATCCTCTAATTATTAGATTCCCCATGCATGGATAACAGTGTACTTCATTATCCTCTAATTATTAGATTCCCCACGCATGGATAACAGTGTACTTCGTTATCCTCTAATTATCAGATTCCTTACACTTGGATAACAGTGTACTTCATTATCTTCTAATTATTAGATTCCCCACATGTTATCCTCTAATTATTAGATTCCTCATGCATGAATAACAGTGTACTTCATTATCCTCTAATTATCAGATTCCTTACAGTTGGATAACAGTGTACTTCGTTATCCTCTAATTATTAGATTCCTCATGCATGGATAACAGTGTACTTCATTATCCTCTAATTGTCAGATTCCTTACACTTGGATAACAGTGTACTTCGTTATCCTCTAATTATCAGATTCCTTACACTTGGATAACAGTGTACTTTGTTATCCTCTAATTATTCGATTCCTTACACATGGATAACAGTGTACTTCGTTATCCTCTAATTATTAGATTCCTTACACATGGATAACAGTGTAATTCATTATCCTCTAATTATTAGATTCCTTACATATGGATTACAGTACTTTGCATCATCACAAAAAGGATGAGGGTACTAATAAAACATGTTTTGCAGCAATCAAGGGGTGAAACCTGCTCTTTCCTCTTGATTTATATCTCAGTTCATAATACTTAAATCCATGTATAGATATAAAAATGTTAGTTTCATAGATATGCTTAGCTCAAACATTTTAGCAAAAACCTGAAATACTATCTGTTGCATTTTTAGAGAACAAAATAAACAGCAGGAATAGAACATCAAAATCATGCCATTGATGATGATCCTACTCATCTCAAGAGACTAAAACACTGAGCTTTCTGCTCAATAGCTGCTCTTTAGAGGGAGAGAGCAGCCACCCCACTCAAGTTTCAGATTTATTAATTATACAAAAAGTCATTTAACCACATGGTCACAAAAACATTCTAATAGTTGACTGTTCATACTCCAGTCTACTGGGATTACATTAATATTTCAAGGGTTTTACTGTTATTTTATGGGGTAAAATAAATCCTCTGTTTACAGCCATGGAAAGCAATTTTATTTATTTAACATTTGTTTACCGGGAAAGTCCGATTGGAACAAAACCAATTTTCAGAGGAGACCCGGGGAGGAACACTTCACGCATGTCTTTGTAGTCTTCTATTATATATTCCTGAGTGGCTTGGAAAGCTGAATAATTCTACTTTTAAAACAATATGATAAAAATAAGAAAATGATCTTGCTCGTATCATATCTAATCAAATATTGTGCATGGTGCTTTAAATATGAAAAATATAATCCTGAAAATATTTTAGTTTAGGTGTCAAGAAATAAATGACATGGATTTCCAAAAGAGTTATCAAAAAGAGACCATCAATGCCAACTTTTGCCTTGCACTGTGGCTGTAGGAATAGTATTTAAAATGTATCATCAATAAAATGATTAAGTCTTGAAACAACTGTCACGTACAAATCAAGATAGTAAAAAAATAGTTTGTTACAGAATGTTTAAGCGTGGTAGCCAATTTTGTTCTTATTCTGACCCAGTAGTTTGAAATCACTACCTATGTGAAATATTATTTGTGCTGTTTAGTAGAATTAGATTATGAACACTGTATGTTGATTTTACTGGTAATGGTCTCCAATGGTTGTGGTTTACTACCATGAAATAATTAACATTAACCCAATGCACCTAATAAACAATTCTGTCTTTTTACACAAAATAAAGCTGCAGAGAAATAGGGGTTCTACACTGAAAATCCTTCCTGTAAGTTTATCATGTAAAACATGTAATCTGATAAGTATAATTGATACCATGGCTTGACAAGATTCTGAATATAATGACTGTGAATTTCTATTCTTTTGCATTTATAAATTAAAGTTTGTGGCCCTTTCCATGTTCATGCCTGCTTGAAAGGCTTGTCAAAACAAATAACACAAAGGCATGACAAGTAACCATTTGACTGGTTGTTAACTGAGTGAGAAGGAAATACATCATTTCATTCCAGTATACTCACAAGTATATTTGTTCACAAATTAGGTGGATTATTAGACAACAAATGGAATAAGAAATAATGGTTGGTTGTGATGGCAGCAAGTTTGCCAAATGAAGCAGGGACATATGAACCAGCATAACAGTATTATTGGTGACTTCACTAATTGAAATAAATAAACCTGTCATGCTAATTCCTGCATGTGCTGGTCAAAATAGCATTGTTTCTTGACTCAGAGCTACTTTGCCAAGTACTTCATATAACACTGTCTTGAAGAACCAACTGACTGAATTTTTCACATACACATAAACTAAAGCAGCAAATGCAAAATAATGTAACATTAATTATTTATCCATAAATCCTCATCAGAAACAAATACATTTTTCTGTTATAATGTATAAGTTGCAATACTAAGTTTGATAATCCAATCTGTTGTATATCTCTAATTTGAAACACCTTTTTTAAGTGCAGCAGAAAGGCATAAGATCATGGAAGTGGGCAATAAATACTGAGTTGAAAATGAGACATTAACACTCAAATTTTTGCCCTCATGAATATATTTAGGTTGGATAAATCCAATACTGGCCTTTAGTCAGTGGCGGCTGGTGACATCAACTCAAAGGGGGGCTGCAGGAGACAGCTGAATCAGTGGGGCCAATGAGAAAGGTTGGGCCAACTAGAAAGGGGTGGAGCTATGCTAAAAAATGCAAAAACTGGGACTTTAATTAAATACACTGCCCTGGGTGCCATACCATCATTATGAGAGTCCAATCAAGACAAAATAAATTGTAGAAGAAAAAAATATTTCAATGCATTGGCTGCATGACAGCTTACTTAATATCTAGATGGAAACAAAAAGGTTGTGAGGCATGAAAAAATAAATTACTTTTTAAATACATTACTGGAATGCCAGTTAAAATCAAGTATAAAAAAACAAGCAGCACTCAACTCAAACCACTTCTCTTTCCACAGCAGTTCTAATTATAATTTATATTCAGCTTTATAAAAGTACCAAGTAACATGCCGAAAGTAGCGATCTTTGTGATACCCCTACTTGTAAAAATGTTTCTTATCGACAAAAAGACCTGCTGCCTGACAACAAATATCTACTTGGCTCATGGGGAAAACATGATCAAAGTAAAAAATGAACAGCAAACAAATAAGCTCAAGATAAATTGCTTAAAGGATTACTGCACAGGTTATGGACCACGCATGATAGATTGGCATTCTGTTTAGTTTACAGGTAAAGCCTGCAAAGATGACTGCATGTCTCCAACAAATGTAATGAGCTTCTGAAGATACTGTAATCCTGTCCTTTATTACAAATACTGTCATATGCCTTTCAATACCTAAGGCTTATATGCTATGTAGTTATGTAAATATTCTCTGCATGGCAACAATAAAAAGGCTTTCCCTGTTGGTAATTCTTTAACAGCATGCTTATTAAAGGTTACTTGCATCTTACAGTCTCAGACAAGCTTACCTGATGGTCATTAAAGCATTGCTACTTAAACACAGAGCAACATGCACTGCAACAACATGCATTTTCTGAATAAGAAGAAGCATAAATCAACAGTATAAAACATGACAGAAAACTAAAACATTCTGCAAAATCAAGGAGAGATGAAAAGCCACTGTAGTACTTGTGTCTACCTTGGACGGGAGGATACTCTGCACACTTACACTGTATAACTGCTCCTTGCCTTGCTTGGGCACCTCCAGAGTCACTACATGGGGGAGTGGGGTGCAACAAGTATGTCACAATTTGAAATGTCTCTGGCTGACAGTGATGACCCTGACACATTTGTCATACCTCTCAGCCTCAGAGCAAGAAATCTGGACAAAGCCATAAACAGAAGTGTGACAAAGGCCCAAAAATAAGGACACATTTTAAATATTGCTTTTATAAACTTAGAAAGATAATAAAATAGTAGGTCTTGCATTAGTATGAATTTTCTGAAGGGTATGAAATCTGAAACTCAAATGTCTGTCATTATTTTCTAACTTCAGTCTTTAATGATTTGCCACTAATTTACCAGAAAACCACAATTTTATGAAAAACAGACCAAAAATGTGATGCAAAAATATAAAATAGCCATACAATATAACTGGGAACCTGTCAAAGAAGGGCCACTTTTTTAATATTAGTACTGTTAGCTTCAGCAGTTGACAAAATAAGAGAATCTACATGCATTTCTGAAATTAAAAGTAATCTATTACTCTGATCATTAGAATTATTTATTAATTGTTAACCCTCCATGTTTTTATCAAATTTGCCATTTTGTGGAGAGACTATTAGGGAGAGAGCAAAATTTTGAGCCAAAATTGGGGACAGTTGAGAGGTTTGGATATACATAATTCTATAAAGCGATTTATTTGCGCATACCTCTCAACCTCTTAATGCAGGAAATCTGGAGAAGGCCAAATATTATGGGGGAACATACAAACAGTACTAAAAATTGCTCTTGTATAAACTTAGACAGTTGACAGAACAACATGTCTTGCTTTAGCATGCATTTTTCTAAAGAGTATGAAGTCTGAAACTCAATGTCTGACATTATTTAGTAACTTCATTCCTAAATGATTTGCCAGAAAAACACAAATTTTATGAGAAACAAACCAAAAATAAGAAGCAAAAATCTATTCATTCTGCAAAAATCTGGACAATTAAGAGGTATAGTTCAGCCAGGGCTGTCTGAGTTTGCTGTCCTTCCCCCTCACAAAATCATGGTCAAATGGGGCCTCCTCCATTCAGCTATTCCAATGTCCCATTACTTCGTTATTTCGCCCCATTTACCATAAACACTGTAATGTGCATACTGCTTTACTTATACAATAATTTGGATTTCATTTAAAAGTTTTATTTTGCATTTTACAGCACAAACACTAATAGACATCTGCTAATTGAAGCACTGTAGTCTCACAATGAAAATAGACAGCATTAAAACATCTCTGCCCTTGAAACTCACATTCATTGAAACAGCATTGAAAGCGACATTCAAAGAAAATACATCTGGCCAGTGGCAAATTAAGATTAACTTTGGGATGTTTTCAAATCATAGGCCCCTTGGACAGGAACCATACATGTGTTCTTTGATACACCTTCCTGATTGTATTAAGTACAGTTGTTAGAGGGCATTTTAAATTTATTGTTTCGAACATTTTTCCAGTAAACAATGAAACAAAATGCATGCACCAATAATGACAAAACTGCCCAGTTCAGAACATTTCCACCATACGAGTCTACTCAAACTTCTACAATCTACCAGTATCAGTATATATGCACAATTTCTGCAGAAGTAAAAGTCATCTAAATAATTCCACATTGAAGAGATCTGTAACTAATGAAGATGTTGCTGCTAGGAAACAACTTTATATTTCATTATTTCATCTACAAATAAAGTGCCTGTTGAGGAATAAATTGCCTATGTTACATTAAAAAAATGATAAGCTGGTAATATTGCAATAGGGAATGGATAGCAAACTGATAACAGGTTCATTGTTACTAAGTATCTCCGCCAAAGAGGGCATTCTCAGGACTGCAGCATCCACCCCCTTTAAAAGTACAACACAGTACACTATCAGCAATGCAATGCATCTATATACTGTGGAGTAGAACCCACAACCTTCTGCATCAAAAGCAAGTACACTACCTGTTGTGCTGTTAACAATACAAGCAGACTCAGCATAAGCAGCACTAAACTTCTCTTCAAGCTCTCAGCTCCTTATAAAATCCACTCGACACTCAACTGTATCTCTTACCTTTGAAGCACAAGAAATCTGGAAAAAGCCAAAATGTATGGGGGGGGGCAACAGCCCCAAAACTAGGGACACATTTTAAACATTGCTTGTATAATCTTGGAAAACTGCTAGAATAAAATGCTGCATTACTGCCATACATTTCACAGCCAAGCCTTTAACACAGTACCCTGCGCACTACAGTCAGAGCAACATACCACTATGCCAAATCAGCTGCTTCTCAAATGACAGGTAGACTGAAACTTAAATGGCTATCATTTAGTGAATTCAGTTCTCACTATAGCTCTCAACCTCTTAGCTCAAAACAACTAGACAAAGCCAATAATGGGAGAATACAGCTCCCAAACCTATTCAGTGAATTCAGTTCTCACCATAGCTCTCAAACTCTTAGCACAAAAAAAATGGACAAAGCCAATAATGGGGGGAATACAGCCCCAAAAATAGGGACAAATTTCAAATATTGATCTTATAAACAGAAACTTGCTAGAATAAAAGGTTTTGTGTTACCATGTACTTTCTGAAGAATATGAAGCCTGAAATTCAAATGCCTGTCATTATTTAGTGAATTAAAAAAACAAAAAAACACAAATTACACAAGAACAAAAATATGAGGCAAAAATTTCACAAATGCTGGTGGGTAGGGAATTCAAGCTCTTGCTATCTGCTCCCAAGGTACACAGTTTGAGTCTATCCAACAGGTATATTTCCTGAGTTCTCTAGCAACATGGTATATTTAGCTGGGGCATTTTACACACTTACACACACAAACACACACACACACACACACACACACACACACACACACACACACACACACACACACAAATCCTACCTGAGTAGGAGTCCCTTCCATTGCAAAATGCTAGTTGCAAAGTCTGCTCATTCATTGCATTCCTGCACTAAAAGCTCAAGACCATCCATTCATTGCACTAAAAGCTTGGCTTCAAAGTCCATCCCTTCAAAAGCCCAGTTTCTTGCCATTGCTGCAAAGTTTGTCCATTCCTGCACTAAAAGCCCACAAGAGCAAAGTCCTTCCCCTTCCTACAAGAGCAAGCTGCTACCCAGCCTGCAGATGTTGCAGTCCAATCCTCTTCCAGTTTATGCAGTTATAGCTGCATAGACTTCTAGGATCTCTGCTGTTGAATGCTGTTTTCCTAATCCATACTGTCTCACCAGCAGTCCGGATTCTGTGCGCATGCTCCGGACTGGTTCACCAGCAGTTTGGCTATTGGAAAACACTGTGAGCACGCATGTGCGAAGTTCCAGGGCTCATGTTTGTTTTTCTTTTCTTTCTTTTTTACAGCTGGGGGGGATGCAGTCCTGCAGTCCAATAGCACGAGCCGCCCCTGCCTTTAGTTCACATCACTATTTGAAGACATAAAAATGGAACAAAACCACAATCTTCTTTCCTTCTGGAGAACTTTTTTGTCTTTTCCTGTCATTCTGAAATGATAATCTCAGGGTATAAATAGTTAAATAATGCATTTGATAATAGAAGCCGAGGGAAAACTACACTAAGGGTAAAGATAAGACATTGACAGCAGTAAAAAATGAGATTGGTCCTGTAAGTTGTTTTAACAGTTGAACTAAATGTGGACAGGAAGTGTGACTAGACAGTAAGGGTATGCTGAGGGCATTTTAGATGCATAGGCAGATGTATCACTTTTACAAAACAATATGTTCTCCTTCCTTTGAATGGGAAGACTGCAGTCTGTCATATAATTTCAATACAGAGAGAGGACTGTGTTTATGGTTTGATATTTAATGTGTCAAAATATCTCTGCTGCATATTATGTGCTTTTGTTTTAGATTAAAGGACTTCAGTGAAAAGAGAGATGGTAAGGTTTAAGTTCATTTTCCATCATTTCCCTTTCCTCTGCATCTGTACAAATTTGACATTGGGTATATATAGAGATTGGGAATGTGAAGGCATTCCTAAATATTTGGCGTAAAGTGGGACAGAATGTTTGTAATACTTGTGCCATGGTTTTGTGTGTGTTGTATTCTGCAGGATTAGATATTTTAGATGTCGTTTACCACTTGTTGATTACATGGCATGTAATTAATTGTAGCTGATCTAATTTGAACAGATCGATAGGGTCATCTGGAGCCCTGCAGACTACTTTGTAGCAGCCTTGCCCATGAATAAGAATGAATGTAGTCTAGACTGCAGTAGATAATCTGAAATGGCATGGGATCTGTACTGCAGGAAAAAATAACTGAAGAAGTTGCTTATGCTTACTGTGAAAGACTTTGGTTCTCATATGAAAAGGTGCTGCTGGACTGGTGGGAGTATCTGGGTCAACAAAGCATAAGTAATTAAATAAATAAATAAATAAATGGAGGAAGTCACTCAAACCTTTATGCCTCCTACAGAAATTAATAAATAGTTCCTGTAGTATGATGCAAAACTAAATATAGGGTGTATACCTTGCTGTCTGGTTGCCCACTGACTTTGATAAGACAAAAAACGGATTACAATTTGCTTATGTATATATATATATATATATATATATATATATATATATATATATATATATATATATATATATATATATATATATATATATATATATATATATATATATATATTATTAATAATTTATAACCATTCATTTCTGCTCTGTTGATATGTTATGTATATATATTGCTCTTACATTGTTCATAGGTAGGTACTAGGCTATCGGCCCAAGGGCCTAAATAAGCCACCCAAGAAAATTATTTTCCTGTGCCCCTGTCAAGCAGAGCCACAGAAGTGATCCCCGGGATGAATTTCCTGTTTCCAATCCACTCATCAAGATTTTTCTTGAAGAGTGCTAATGAGGAGCTTTGTTTGATATAGATGGATAGCTTGTTCCAAAATATGGGATGTCTCTGGGAAAGGAATCTATCCCTCCAGCATGTTCTGTTTATTGTGGTGACAAGTTTAGGTCCCTAGACCATGTAGCTCAGAGGGATTGGGATTTCTTTCGGCAGAGCATGTCCAACAGCTCTGAGTTTGACATAACTTTGTATGTTTTGCAGATATCACCTCAGAGTAGGTGATATGCGATGGAGTAAAGCTGGAGTTTTTTGAGATGGTCACATAGGGCATCTGTTTGAGCCCAGTAATCCTATTTGTGAGGTACTTCTGTGGCCTTTCCAGCTGTTGTAGATGTCTTGTGACGTACATACCAAAAGGAGCGTTGTACTCTATAATGGGTCTAATGAGTGACAAGTAGAGGAGAACAATGACCTCTTTTTTCCTGGATGAGAACCCTTTTGTGATGAAGTGTGCCACGTAGAAGAATTTTCTGACCACTGTGGTGATGTGATTATCAAAGGAGAGACTACTGTCCAGCTGGGTCCTAAGGTCTCTTATCACACTTTCAGTATTAAGTAGACTGCCGCCTATGTGGAAGTTCATGGGTACAGAGGTTTTACCAAACGGGATGACAATGCACCTATTGACATTGAGCTTGAGGCCATGGCTCTGACACCAAGCATCTGTCTCAGTGAGGCCCTTTTGTAGGATGTCCACATCGTTTGGGAATTCGATTATGGCTCCTAGTTTGCAGTTATCTGCAAACTTCATTAGCCAGAGACCTTCTGTGTTAGCCTGTACTTCAGCGAAGTAGATGCCAAACAGGAGATGACCCAGGACTAAACCCTGTGGTACTCCACTTGTCACTGGTTTGAAGTTGGATTTGGAGTCTGCAACTTTCACAGTTTGGGTGCTGTCAGTGAAACAGTTGGCAACCCATCTTGTGACATAGGGATTTATAGCTAGTTTTGTGAGTTTATATATAATTCCAGAATGGGGGCTGGTGTTAAAAGCCTTGGCGAGTTCAGGATAGGTTGTGTGAACCACCTTACCCTTGTCTATGGCTTTGGTGACTGCTTCAAAGAAATCTATCAGGTTTTGGAGACATGATCTGCCTTTTACAAATGTGAACTGGGTGGGGTCCAGAGTTTGGAGGTTACCAATGTCTTTGTTTATAAGTTCCATTGTGATATGTTCCATGGCCTTGCAGACTAGGCTCGTCAGGCTAATAGAGTGATAGTTCTCGGGGTCCGTGGTAGCTCCCACTTTGTGGAGTGGGATAACTGTTGCTGTGTGCCATTCAGTGTGCACAAAGCCTGAAGTGAGGCAATGATTGAACATGGTACTTAGGTGGGGAACCAGTTCATTCTGAAGTTCATGTAAAACACAGCCTGGGATATTGTCCAGTCCCATGGCTTTAGAGAGTGTGTTTTTTACCTGCATAATTGTGATTACAGAGACTCTGCATTCTTTCGGTATAGATATGGGCCATTTATGGGGTGAGAGGGGGGTAAAGTTAGCACTGAACTTATCTGCCAGGATGTTGGCAGTATCAATTGGTTATGTAATGTTCATGCCATTGTGCTGTAACTCAGAGCAGATCTGGGTGTTGCCAGTGAGATTCTTGACATAGCTATAGAATGCTTTGTGGTTGTCCATATAATCAGTGGCAGTTTTGTTTTTGTAACTAGCTTTGGAGGATTTTATGAGGGATCTCAGCTTCTACTGAGGGTAACCAGAGCTCCTCCACTCATGGGATTTTACGCTCTTTTGCAACAGTTTCTTTCTTCGGTTGTAGAGTTTGTTTATGGCAGGGGACCACCAGATTGGCTTCCTTTTCTTGGAGGATAGCATCTTGGTTCTTTTAGGGATAGCACGATCCATGCACGTAAGTGCTTATAGAGTGCATTTATGTCAGATTCAGCATTCATAACTGTATTGTCCATCTGCATGGGTGTCGTGAAGTTTGCCACTTCTGTCTTAAGCATGAAGTTGGCTTTGGAGAAATTGTTTACAGTGGTTTCCTTAATGTGGGTGGGGATGGGATGTGGATATCTAGGGTGATTAGCTTATTGTCAGATCTGACCAACAAGGAGTTGACCTCAGGTGTGGAACACTGGTCAGTCATGTTGGTAATGACTAGGTCTAAGATATTGTTGCCCCTGGTGAGGGTGTGGATAAGCTGATCCAGAGCATTGGAATTTATGAATTCCAGAAAACATTGAGCAAAGGAGTTAGTACATGAGTAGTTTTCCCAGTTAATGGTAGGGTACTTGAAATCGCCCATTATTAGGGTGTTTGGTTGAACCCTAATATTTTCCAGTATGTCAAGAAAAGGAGTGGTAATCCTGGGGCATGGCAGGAGATCTGTAGCAAGCTACAATTTGGATTGCAGTTTTGACAAGAGTTAGTTGCACTTGGATAATCTCGGATGCATTATGCTGAGCAACTAGCCTGGAGGTGTGGATATCTTTAATGAATATGGACACACCTCTGCCTTTAGTGTTTCAGACCAGGTTACATGGCCGAAAGGTGTGGTATGAATTATAGCCTGGTAATGCAGGGGTGCGGTCTGGAGCCTTGAACCAGGTCTCAGTCATTGTGCAGATGTCGATGTTCTCCATTTTAAGGAGTGCCTCGAGTGAGTGCATTTTGAGGTTTAGACTTCTAGCATTGAGTAGCATTACCCTCAGGTTTTGCTAACCTGTACCTGTTATGGTGGTGAATTTGTCATTTGAACCTTGCCTAAAAAAAGCACTATAGGGGTGGCAAGAGCCTTAGCCAGTATCTGAAATCCTAGGGGTAACAGGTGCAGGCCATCTCTGGCAAAGCATCGTGGTCTGTTGACCATGTTATCCCAGGCAGACAGATACTGGATCCCCTTAGAATGTCAAAAGAAGCTTAGCCAGTTGTTGAAGTCAATCATTTTGTCCTTGTACTGTGATATCATTCTGGGTGATGGCAGGATGCTACTCAGGGCTAGGGTCAGACCTGCCTGGGTTACAAGATCGGAGAGCTCCTCCATGTCTTTTTTCATGTAGTCAAGGGAGGTAAATCTCAGGTCATTCACACCAACATGGTTAGTCATATTTGTACTTGTTGTGGAGTGACCTGAGTGCGTGCATCATGTGGTGGATCATGGCACCCGACAGGCAACTGATAGTAACCTTTTCCTTGTTTAGCCTGGTGAGTGGGAGATCAGTGTTCCTGACTACAGAGTCACCTATGACTAGTGTGTTGGGTACGTTGTTTTGCCTTATGGGCTGTGGTTGAGTGGCACACTGAGTTTGTGGGCTGTGTCATTTGGGTTGTGTTGGGGGGTGGAGGTTGCTTGGGTTTCTGCTTTGGAGATCTCTGTTGCTTGGGCAGATTATTATTGAGAACCTCCGCAAATATTTTTGTGTTTCTATGTGTGGGTTTTGGTGGTGTAAGTTTAGTGGGAGTATGTGATGTGGTGCAAGTGTTTACCTTCTCCTCTTAACTGTCTAGTCCAGTCTTGGTTGGAGAGAGCTTTGCCTTCAGTTTGGCTATATAAGTGCATCTCTCACAGATTGTAGTGTTGGGTGGTAGGAGAAGAGGGTTGTCTGTGTACATGAGGCAATTGCTACATTACCCTAAGATGCCCAGATTCATCAGGTAGACAGGAGAAAAGACCGGGAGCTGACCCTTGGACATGCCTGAATAGATACTAAAAACTATTTTCCTCTAGACAAGTGAGGACAGTAAGTATAAAAACTGTTTTCCTCTAGGCAAATGAGGAAGGTTGAGTGCAGTAGTAATTTGTAGCTTATTAAGTGCTTACAACAAGTTCTGAACAAGTGATGAGCTTGAAGAAGCAGATTTGAGTGGTAAAACTAAAAAAACTGGCTGTGTATACAAATACACAGCACAAGGTTTCTGAACTGGCTAAACAGCACATTGTAGGCAATAAAGATATTACTTTTGTTCTGTAAGGTTCTTCTTATATTCTATGTATGTCTTATATTTGCTAATAGACAAACAGCTAGTGATTGTTTTTTGAGCTTTCTCGCATCTATTCTCGCATTTCGGTGTAGCCCTGCTCTGTTCTCTGGTGTAGCCCCCCCCAAATAAAAACTAATTTCCTTTTACTCAATAAACACTAGAAGTATATTAAACAACACCATGACAAAGACTTTCTCCCTCCCGGCTATAGTACACTGTGCCTTGGCCGCCAAAAGAAAAAGGGTGGTGGAGTTATTGTTTACTCTAACCACCTTTCTCTGACAACTCCTAATAAAGCTATCTCGTCCTTTTCCCCTCCTGATATACTGACAGTCAACCTTGTACTTAACAGCCATACCACCATCACAACAGTAGCAATCTATATTCCCTCAGGGGATAACTTACCCCTGCTGGAAAACATTCTTTCCTACTTCTCTCAACGTATTCCTAATGAAACCATTATTCTTGGTGATGTCAATATTAATTGGTTAACTCACTGTACCCCAAAGTCTTCCTTACACATAAACTTGTATGCCATTACTATACTTATCAGTGCTGCCACCCATACCAACAACTCTCATACACACGGCACCCTTATCAATTGGATTCTAGTCTCTCATTCCTGTAAATATCACAATCCTGGAAACCCTTCCCAACACACTAAGTGATCACTCCCCAATAAAAGTACTTAGATATATCCCTCAATTTACTAAACAGCATAGATTTATCACAACCCACAAGCTTACTAACTTCCACCCTGACACCTTTAAATCTCTTCTCTCCAAAGTTAACTGGAATTTCCTTACCCAACTCCCCCTTGATGATGCTGTTCTGTGTTTCAACTCCACCTTTCTCAGTATTCTTGTCTCACTTGCCCCACTTCGCACAGTACATATTTAATCTAATATATCTCCATGGCTATCAATTTCCACCTGCATCCTAATGAAAAATAGAGACAGAGCATGGAAAACATGGACCCAAACAAAGCACGCTGCAGACTTGCTAAAATACAAAGAACTTAGTAATCAGACCAAAAAGCGTATTAATAAAGATAAAAGATACTTCTACTATAATCCACCCTCAGCCTTGAAATCTAACCCCTCAAAATTTTGGAACTCCTTAAACCACATACTACATCCTGGTGGTTCCTGCTCCCCCGATCCTTGTCCTAATAACACTCCCAAAGATACTGCCTCCACCTTCAACACATATTTCATTGACTCTGTATCCAAACTATTTAACCCCAGTGCCAGTTCATCTACCTTTAATAATATTTCTAACCACTCTCTATCAATTCCCACTATACTCTCATAAAACTATTTTTCCCTTAAACCTGTACCCACTAGCTACATCAAATCCCTACTTTCTAAACTCAAACCTTGCTCAGGTTCTCCCAACAACATTCCTTCCCTTTTCTTTCAGTTAGCTGCTGACTCTCTTGCTCTCCCTGTATCTATCTTAATCAACAGCTCCATTTCAGCATCCAAAGTCCCTTCCAAAGGGAAACAATTCTTCACTCTACCAATATATAAAGGAGGTAACTCCTCAGACATCACTAATTTTAGACCAATTGCCATACTCTCGCCTCTCTGTAAAGTTCTACAAAAATGCATACATAAACAAGTTAGGCACTACCTACTCTCTGAAAATCTGCTTACACCTACTCAACATGGCTTTAGACCAAAGCATAGTACTACTTCTGCTCTACTATAATTCCTTAATACCATATCCCTTGCCAGAGATAACAAACTTGTCTCCTGCCTATTCTTAGATCTCTCTAAAGCGTTTGACACCATCTCTCACCCTCTCCTTCTGCATAAACTAACCAACCTTACCTTCTCCCCTGCTACTATTGTATGGTTTTCCAGCTACCTCACTGACAGATTTCAAGCAGTGAAGTGGCAATCTGCACTCTCCTGTCCCAGTTAAAATGGGTATCCATCCTTGGTCCACTACTTTTCAACATCTTCATTAATCTTCTTTGTTCTTTCTGTCCTCAGTCATCACTGGTCCATTATGCTCATGACTCTACTGTCATCACTATTGCTGACTCTCCCTCCAAACTCATCTCTACAACACAGACTTCCTTTAAATCACTAGAAAACTGGCTCTCTGATAACCAGCTTATCCTTACCCCCCCCCCAAAA